>NC_050189.1:29266256-29291256 GCF_008315115.2 Sander lucioperca | reverse complement strand
TGTATTGTATCTCTTTTAATAGGCTTCTTTTTCTCCTTCTGGGGGGTATTGGCTGAAGAAATATTTCAAAGGGGGTACATTATTGAAAAAAGTTTGAGAACAACTGGTCTAGTCTATAAACACTACAGGTATAATCTGACTGATTAACACACTTAATTACCTGGAGCTGAGGGAAAACCTGCAGACAGGTGTCTATGGGCCCATGACATAGGCTGCTGATACCTGAGTTCAAATGTTTATGATATCTTGTGAGAGAGGGCCCTCTAGCGGCTAATACATTAACAACATTGCCTTTCGTAATGGCTGAAAATGTAAATATTACTGTGATAAAATGCCACAGATCGACAACGTACGCTACGTACATTGTTTAAAAAAGCAGAGTCATATCTGAAATACAAGTAACAGTCTACAGGGTAGGGTAAATGTTCTTTAATTTAATGTCGGACCGTTATTCGCTGTAGACCTCGTGGCGCAACGGTAGCGCGTCTGACTCCAGATCAGAAGGTTGCGTGTTCAAATCACGTCGGGGTCAGTCGTTTTCCATCGCTGGCGTCTTTCTTTTCATTTCGTGTTCACAGTTTCTTATCCCCACGGTCAGCACTCACACGGGGTCGCTTTATAATGAACACCAGATTGTGGTAGATTTCCATAAGACGTACTGTATATTTGCAGTGGTGAAATAATAAAGGCCTATACATTTTTTAAGGAAAAAAAATGTAAATGTTACACCGTAAAAGACAGTCAAATTTTCAGTTAAATGCAAAATGATGTAGTAAAAAGGTACTTAGCCTATATGAGTATCAAAAATAAGTAAAATCTTTTTATTTAAGTAAATGGATAGAAATGAGAAAGATGAGTTATAATGACCTTTAATGTGTCTATTTTATGTATTAGGCTTGGTTGTTTGTTGATAGTTTGTTTTATTTTATTTCATTTTTTAATGACTTGTATTGTTGTTAGATTTTTTTTTTTTTTTGTCTGCGTACGTCCCACTCTGGATGAATACTCGCTTTAATGTTTTAGTTTTTTTTCCCAGTTTTGATCATATTTGGCTGAAACACAATGACTCATGAGCTCATTTTTGACCTTTCGTCATTTACTGTTAGTAGTAGTAGTTTACACAAAACAAAAACTATACTTTATTTAGGTAAATACTTATTCACATTCCACTGGATATTTGTTTGATATACTGTTAATATACATGTATCTACTATTTGATTCATGTATTACATTACTTCTGTGTAACCTAAGACTTTGTTAAACTCATTTCAAGCACCAAAACAATTTGTCCACATGACTAAATGTATGTGTTTACAAGGGATTTGAAGAATTTCAAAAAGTATCACATCAACTTTTCAGCTGTAGGGCCACATTATCTCTTTACACGTTGCTCTAGGAGAAATTCGGGCCTCAACATAGAGAAAGCTAGTTTGTTCTGAGAACTTTGACAATAGAAAATAAATGACAACTTGTTATGACACTCTTTTGATGTGGGTGTGTATTTCTGCCTCTCAGACAGTCCAGGTTTTAGCCTCTGTTAAATCATTTCAACATCGTTTCAATGTTCTCTGTAAGCCTATGTTCGGAGCTTTATTACAAAATATTTTAAACGTACAAACTTACAGATACAAATACAGCATACATCCGTTTTCCCCATCTACAGCCTTCCATCAGTGTAATATGAAAACAATGCAATCGATTATGGATATAGTCCCAGTCATTCCTCTTGAATCCTTCCGACTCTCCGCCTCTATCTCATCACCCCTCGGCGCAGCAGATCAGGAAAGTGGTGATGATGATGGCGATGATGACAGAGTTGATGGTGCCTGTCATTTCTTCATCAAGAAGTCATGGTGTGCTCTCGTTCACCTTATTGCTGAGAGAAGAAAGAGAGACAGTTAGTTCAATCACCTGGAGCGCACTTCATACTAGGGCTGCACGATATGAGGAAAATACCTAATTGCCATGTTATTTAGCCTGATATTGCGATCGCGATATTGGAGGGAATGATACTTTTTGTATCATCACTCTCATTTTCATTGAAAAATATAAAAATAAAATAAAATGTAAATGATTTTTGCAAGGATCTGTACCAAACAAAGTTTCTTTTTTTCAGACTTTAGGATAGGATTAGCACAATAATTAAACTTAATTCAGAATAGTTTGACACATATTGTGCCATCCTGCAATTTGGATATGGCACTCGTGCATGTTGCGATTTCGATACAATTGCGATTAATTGTGCAGCGCTAGTTCAGACACACATTGCACACAGTTCAGTAGCAGAGTGAGACACATCGCTGGTTTTGGAAGCCCGTCCCCCCCGACCTGGGTCGTGAATCCGGGTAGATTGAGGAGGGTTACGCCATTCAGACAGACAGTCGACCTTGGTATAACCCTGGTTGAGCCATCGGTGTGAAAGGGGTATAGTCTGCTCTGGTCTCACCTCTTTGCCACAGGTGCCACAGATACATCCAAAGAGTCCGTTGACCATCTGGATGGCACACAAGACGAGCTCCAAGCACGCTGCCACCAGCAGAGTGGAGAACAGGCCCACGTTGAATTCAACCACGTTCTCCGGAACTCTACACCAAGACCATTGGTCTTTGTCAGAAAGGTAGCTCCCGGAGCTGGAAAGGATGAAATTTAGTAGTGCAAGCAAACATACAGTAGAACACAGGGACATGCACAGCTACGGGGTATAGACCTTTTTCACGGTACACATGTTGACATGTCATAGTAGGAAAAGCACAGGTATATTCAAAACCATTAATGATGGCTGCATTCCACTTAGGAGAGGCCCTGGTATTGTGCATGCTGACTCACTGAAATAGCTTACTGGGACACTTGATGGAATAGATTTTTCATCAATAAGATTAGCCCATTATTAGTAAAGTTAAATCAAATTAAATTGCCATATCCTCCAATCTTGTGTCATTTATTTTGCCACCACACGTCAGCTTCAGCTGGGTTGCCTTTTTTTTTCTCCAGGTTAGAGCAATGGCCCCTCCAAATGTCTGTGCACGTCCCTGATAGAACGTTACACTGACTTTAAAGTATTCTTTTATAAATGCAGTTCTCATTACATGTATAATGTCTATTCATGAAGAGTGCCTGTATACCTGTTAGCAAAGGGCGTCCCCCATTTTGGAATGGGGCTCAGTATGTTGCTCCAGAAGCACGTTGGCCCGTTAGAGAGGCCCAGGGCAGCAGCACTCAGACTGTACACGGCCCCCAGCACACCAGCTGCTGCGAAACCAATGGACAGGAACATCTGCATGGAGCACACACACAGTGGAGTCAGTGCTGGAGGGACAGATTCAACTGTGACACTGAAACTGCATGCCGACTTTTTTGGAGATTTGACATTTTGAACTCATCTCAACTTTATAAAGTACCTTTCATGCAAGCATGCAAGCCCAAAGTGCTTCACAGAACAAAATTAAAACACAGATGCAACAAAACAAACAAAAACAAAAGATTAAGCAAGACTAATAATGACAGATTACAACAAGAAGACAATAAAGTGTTACAAATTAACAAATAAATCCAACACTATAAAATAAACACCAGGGTTAAAAATGATATAAAACCAATGAAATAAAAAAAACACACTTATGAAATAATGCTATAACATATATAGGCCATAATAAAAATATAGCGCTTTAATTTCCTTTCAAAAGTACAGAGAGAGCTTGCCATTCTAATATCCAAAGGCAGTGAGTATGTCATTCTTTTTCTTGTATGTTTAACTGCAACATTAGCTACATGTCTTTTTGGTAGTGGTGTGTTTGCAGTGTTTTTTTTTTATGGATTACATGTCTTTTGTGACACATTTTTACACACCACGTTGACCTTATAAGTCGTTTATAATTTCCATTACTGCTAGCCATTTCCAAATTCATACAACAGCCACTGGCTTCCATGTTCTTCACTACAGTGTGAAAATCAAATTCCATCACGGTTATCATCTGAACTTAGACCACAATAAACACGATATAATTATGATGATATGTGTGTGGGGCAGAGGGGAGAAGCAACGTGCATAGCTGCCTGCCACAGTGCCTTGACACTAGGGGTCCTCAAAAACGCTTTCTCCCACTGGCTTACAGTAACTAAAACCTATGCAACTTTGTGTCTGAAAATGTATTCTGAAAAGTTTAAGAATACAGATTTTCGGTGAACAAAAGATCATTACATTGCACAGAGAAAGGTTGGCTTGAGAGAACACGGTATTTCAGCTACAACTGGAAGATGTCCACATCTCTGGCTGCAGGTTTCAACGAGTCAAATTTAGGACTTTTAAAGACCTTTTTAAGACCATTATGAATGAAATTTAAGACCTTTACCACAACATCAGCTGAGCCCTAAATTCAGGTTTTTCAAGCCAAGTATCGCTAAACTTGCACTTTCTCATAGCTGAAGAATAAAATCTGTTTTATGTCTGTGGTACAATCAGAGAGAGACTCACGCCAAGAACACGAAAGCTGATTGGCTGCTATATAAGTAGCATGTTGATCTTATTTGTTTTACTGTATTGTAATACAGCGAAATTATATTTGGACTAGCGAAAGAAAGAACTACAACAACACGGAATTAAAAAAGAAAGAGCATTAGAGGTAGCGTTGCATGGACGTAGAAAAATGAAGACCTGTTTCAAATGATTTAAGACCTAGAACACAATACTAGCGAATTTAAGACTTTTTAAGGCCTAATATTTAGATTTTTAAATTGTAGACTTTTTAAGACCCCGCAGAAACCCTGTAATAACTTGTCTGTACATTTTAACCTGTGCTACTGTCTCGCTGTTTCCTGTTGCTCTGGTCTCAAAATCATCTGGCCAAAGGACTACAGTTGAAAATTAGCCGGCTGGCTAACAATGGCATGTTTACTGAAATATTGATTAATGTGTGTTGTCCTTTATGAATAAAAAATATTTAAAAAAAACATGATGGGGCTAACATGGTACGGTAGACAAACATATAGGCAACATTTGAGTCAGACAGTTGACATACTGTACACACTCACCCCACAGCGGTTGGCACAGCAGTTCTTAGCACTGGTCAGGTGAATGTGGATGGCAGGAATGAGGACCTGGCAACAGAAACAGAGGAGGGAACAGAGAGAGAGAGAAATTACATTTAATGTAGGTAGCGCTAACGGAGACGTAGCTAACGTTATGGATGTCCTCTGTTGTGACTGTTTCCCGATGCTTCATTAAACTGCCGTTAGCGTCGTTAGCACCCTGCACCGGAATTCAGTGCTGGCCGGGTACGGATTGCTGTAATGATAGTGGCTGGCTGCTAGCTGACTGGGGGCTAACGGTAACTAGCTAGCTATATGTCCCGGGGCTGTTGTCAGCTGTCATCCCGACTGAAGTCTCTCTGCGCCGGGGGAGTGAGGCAGACCGACCGGAGTGTGCTAGCTGGCTAAATTAACATTAGATTAATTGTCTATCTATACAGCTAACGTTAACGTTACTAGTGAACTTATGCGTGGGTTAGCCCAGTGCTGTTAACCGTGGTCAAGACAATCATACTAAAAATAACTTTATGAGCATGTTGAACGATGAACCAAGCATTAGCATTAACGTTAGCTACTTGTCAACCAGCACATTGTAGTAACGTTAAGCTGAATCAATATTGATATGTATCAATAAATAAGGTCTCTGCTGTATTACTGTGTTGCAAAGTGGCATGTAATCAATCACAAAATGATGCTGTGTGGCAAAAAAAGCAGAGTTAGGTTACAAGTATTTCTTTCTGTGACGTACGTATCATCTGGGTGACCGTGTTATGACGGAAGTTACGAGTAACTAGAGGGTGAAAGGTTATATGACGCCACTGACAGGCGACTAAAGGAAACGTCCCGTGTCAAAAAATAAAATAACAGATTTCTCTGGGTTTGCCATTTGGTAAAAACATTTGGGATAGTGTAAAAACACAACTCATAAAAAATATATAACATAGGTATGGTCGTTTTTAGACATTTTAATGCAGAAATGTTACATATTGTACCTTTAAGTGCCCCTTTAATTCAATTGAGCCTAGAAAAATGACACTTATCACATCCCATCTCTTACCAAGTGGTTTCTTTTCTTTATGTTCTTTCTTTTTTAATCTGAACCAAGTAGTTTCAGTTAGCTTAACTTGATCAAACCTTAACCATAGAAACCACTACATACATACTATATACATTTAAATCATTATATCACTTCCAGAGGTGGAAAGAGCACAAAAATATTCTACTTAAGTAAAAGTACTATTACTTTAATGAACTTTTACTTAAGTACAAGTAAAATTACCAGTATAAAAAATTCAAGTAAAAGTAAAATGTAACTCATTTAAAATTTACTGAGACTAAAAGTTACTTAGTTACGTTTTAACAGCAGGGGGGAAATATTCTTTTTTATTTATACTTAATATTTTATTTATACGTATTATACTTATTTAATTAAAAATCACAGTCTTTTGTGATTTATTAAGGGCACAAAGTCAAAATCCTTTAAAGAAAAAAGCAAATTTGAAGTAAAAAGTGTTTAAAGACCTTTTTTACTCAGTAAAAAATGTGATTGAAAATGTAGCAAAGTACAATACTTCAAACGAAACATACTTAAGTAAAATTACAGATCTTAAAAACTACACTAACTAACTTTAAGAAGACAAAGTACACAAAAAAACTACTCAATTACAGTAACGTGAGTAATGGTAATTAGTTACTTTCCACCTCTGGTCGTTTCTATAATGGTAATATGGACCTTTTTTTTGTTGGAAGACCTAAAGCATTACTCCCACTGAATGTAATCTCAATCTACTCACCATGATTCCTCCTCCTATAAAGCCCCCCATGTATTTGACCTCCTCGGTGATTTGGCCCTCTGCGGCTGCATACTTTGTGTCAAAGTCAGGGAAGAAGAGAATGATGTTGCAGATCATGGACACTAGTGCCAGGATGTAGAGCGGGATGGCGATAAACTTAGAGCAGGCTCCTGTACACATGGTGGCGGCAGGTGGAGGTCTTTCAAAAAGGTAAAAATGTCGAAAATCCCGACCGCTCCTCCAGTCTAAATATTCAGACTCTCAACGAAAGCTTTTCCTCTGTCACTTGGAAAAATGTGAGGATTGTTTGCTATCACACTTCAAGTGCAGCTTCATGCATCAGATGTCACAGAAAGTAAATGGAGAAGAACTGTTGAAATATATATTAGAGGTTTTGGAGGGTGGAGGGTATATAAAGGTGGAGCTATAGGAGATAAGCCTGATGATCACCCTCTTTATGATCCAGACTTTATGCCATGGGTGTGCACGTTGTTTCCATGGGAGCCATAAAAGGCAGTTGTGTTGTGGTCTACATTATCTTTTTGTGAGCTAATGGCACAACCCTTCTTATTAAGCAGAGAATAGAAAATAACACAATACACAACTAACAACCTGCTGGAGCTGCTACCCCCGCGACCCGTTACCGGATAAGCGGAAGAAGATGGATGGATGGACAACTAACATTATTACAAGTACTTTTCCCGCATTAGCACGTATTGTTTTTTTTTTGGGACTGGGGTTATATAAAATAATTTGAATTTATGGTAAGAACACTTAGGGTGTGTTGAGACTGAACATGAGGCAACTTTTAAAGGCAGTGCAATGTTACATATAGTTCATGGAAAGATGTGGGCACAAACCATGGACTGTAAAAATAGTGGGCGTAGCATCGGTGACGTCAGCCATTGGTTTGTAGACTGCCGTTTTGAAGCTGGGAGTTTGCATTTTAGCCGTTGCCATCATAGGCACAGGCTAATTATTGCTAACTAAAATAACTAGTACTACTACTACTACTAATAACTATAACACTGGGAATTAAACTTAAACAGCTAATGTAAGTTGAAACTGCCTGCGACTAGACGGTAAGTTGTGTGGTTATGACACAATCGTTAGCCTACTTTTACAAAAACGTCTGCTATGGAGCCATAACGTGAGATACAAGGTAATGGAGCCTTGTATACATTTTCGTGTTTCTTTAGAAATAAACAATGGACAAATAGAGTCTTTAAACGCTTCAGATGTAAAGTTATTCGCTGTCAAAGTGGCGCCAAAATGAATGGCAGTCAGTGGGATGCTAACGGTGGGTGATGGCTTGATAGCAACAAAATGGGTCCATAGGAGCTACGCTTTGCGGAGGCTGGCTTACCCCCTTGATTTTCACAATAGGAAGCGGGGAAATGACGCTGACAATAGACCTCAACAGTCCCGCCCCTCGTCCGAGAGACCTTGGGTTCCGGAAGTAAAATTCCCATTCATTTTTCCCATAGACGTCTGGAAAAATCCATATATAAAAAGTTTTAAACCATGCCTTAGGCTAACCAGATGGGACGTGACTCATAAACAACGTATCATTTCGAGTGAAAAAACGAACAGAAAATTTAAAAAAAGTCAAAGGTACAACACTGTGTACATATCGTCATCTCAGAGCGAAGGAACTACTCATCACATAAACCACCGCGCACCACTGAACAAAGGAAGCTAACGTTAGTTTAGCTAACAGCTAATTCGGCTAACCGCTAGCTGAGACAGCATGTAATAACTTTAAAAGACCCTCAAAATAAAACCTGAAAATAACCGTTAACATATATAACGGCTTATGTAGCCAGCTTTACCCAGTGTTAAGTTTGAGTTAACGTTATTTTAGACTGAATCAAGCTGTCAGCTAGCGGTTAGCCGAATTAGCTGTTAGCTAAACTAACGTTAGCTTCCCGGTGGAGGCTAACGTCAGAAGCGTGGAACTGATCGTGATTCGTGCAGTGTCGTAAATCCTTGTGACGGATCGTGCAGGCAGCTCCCCCTCCCCCTCTCATCACCAGCATGAGTTCCACCAATCAGAGGCATCACTGTGGGATTGTGGGATTGTTCAGGATTGTGGGTAATGAAGTACTTATCCAAGACATCGCGAATAAAAGACATTTATCTCTAAACAAGGTTAGTGCCCCATGGTTTTTGGCGTCTATATGAGCATATACAATCACTTAGTCATGTCGGCAAGCTGGTTTTAAGTCTACCATCGACGGTTACGATTTTATGGCTTATACTGCAACTGTCAATGAAGAAATTGCATTGTATTTTTACTTCCGGAACCCGCTGTGGGCGGGACTGTTGCGCTCTATGGACACGCACCTTAATCCAGTGTTGTGTGTGGTTTCAATGGCACTGTGCTTAGCTAAACGCTAAAGATTGGTCGAAAAAAAAAACAATTGGTGGGAAGCAGCGGCAGCAAAAACTGTCTTGTCCTGTTAGTAGTGTCCTGAGGAGTGTCCCGGGATATTCAGACACTGTCCTGTGACACCCAGACATTGTCCTGTGACTCCATTACTGACCCAGGACAGTCAGACACTGTCCTGTACACTGTCCTGTGACTCCCATGACTGTCCCGGGACAGTCAGACACTGTCCTGTACACTGTCCTGTGACACCCATGACTGTCCCGGGACAGTCAGACACTGTCCTGCACACTGTTCTGTGACACCCAGACACTGTCCTGTCAGTTTCTGCTGCCACTGCTACTGCAATTGGTTGAAAATCAGCAAACTTTGCTTACTGTAAGTTACCAGCTAACGCCGGCACTAGCTAGCTAGCTCAGTTGGTAGAACGCTAAGCAAGACCTTTTTAGGCGACCAAAATGTTCCAATTAACTTTGCATGAACTGAAAACGCACAGTGAGAGGGTCAAAGTTTAAGATGGAACATGGAAAACACTGAGAAGTCTTCTTTTTGCAGCTAGCATCTGTACAGTCAGCACCTTACTATTCTGGGTGAATAAAGCTAGAACACATTTCCAATGAATAACGTGAAGCCTAAACGGGTCTGCATCTAATGTTGAGTCAACACTCTTTTTTAGCAAATCAAGACAGGATGTTGTTTCCATACAAATATGTAGTGTTTTTTTTACTTGTTTTAATATGATTTTTATTTGTTTTAATATGAATTCATGAGGACCATTCCATTTGTGATGTAAAATTATGAAATTCCTTTTTGAATTTTTGAGTCTTTTTGTGTGGACATTTTATGGCTTACAGTAATTAGGCAGGGACAGTGCAGAGGAGACAGGAAGTAAGTATCTTCAGGCAGAAGATACGCTGTCATCACAGATCCTGAATCAGCTATAGATCCAGCCCTCTCTGCCAGAGGATTCTCCTTTAAGCTTAACATGACGACTCTTTTATCAAACACTGATAGTTTAGTGTGTAAGTAAGTGTGTGCGTGTGTGTGTTTGTTTATGATTTCATTACCTTATCAGTGAATTATGGCACTAGTCAAATGTGTAGCTGTAGGGAGTATGAAAAATGGACTTTAACCAACATACACACACACACACACACCCTCATTAATATAGCCATACACTTTGAACAGTGAATGTAGCTTCATTTTAAGAAACCCCCCAGCATCATTAAGTCTCAGTGAGTCATCGTTTCTGTGTCAGGTCTTATCTATGTAGAGGTGCAGCCTAACCTGAACTTGAAATTCAGTGTGGTGTGATCATCATCAGTGTAAACGTAGATTCATACATACACACATTTATTAATGTAAGTTTGACTCATTCTCTAATGTCTTATATGTTTTTGATTTATGTGGGCTGTAATGTTTTAATATACGTTTTCAAACGTGTGTTGCAGGAAGCCTAGCTGTGCTTAAAGAATGAACTAAGCTAAACACACATTGATGAGTTCAGAGTAAGTGTGATCCTAAGCATCCTTTACCTAGCCTGACAAGCCAGACCCACATCAAGATGTTGGGTCTGGGAATTCATCATTGGCAGGGCTCAATCCGAGGGGCGGGATAAACGGTCTTTCAAATTCCCTCTGCACGCAATAGGATAGTGCTACAACCAGGCAGAGCAACGCTAGTTGATAGATTAAACTTTTGCCGTATCCGGTCGGCAAAACTCCAAACACATCTTCCTTTTTTAAGAATGACTTCAGTGCCGTTCTTTGTTCTTTTCTCAAAGAAAAGCTTAACTCCAAGTCTTCCAGAGTCGCGGCCAAAGCCGATTCCAAAGACCGCTGTTCGCCAGCAGCAGCAGCCATCTTCTTTGTTTTCAAGTAGCAGGGAATTCATGCGGAACCGTCGCAACTCTGCCGTCATTATGTTAAGCCCGCCCACCGACTCTATACACGATGTGATTGGCCTGACTTGAGTTGGGTTTTTCCAGCTCGCAAGCCAACGGAGAGTTGCTAGACGACCCTGACTGCAGATTTCTAGGCTATCCTTTACCCAGTTGATACTGTGACGTTTTTGGTCGGGAGTCAAAATCAGATGCAGCAGTGACTCAGAAGAGGTCAAAGTTCATGGACCAGGAGTCCGAGACATTCTCATCTCATACCAGGCGCCGTCCCTGCGTTCAAAATCACATACTTTTTCTTTCATACTTTTAGTACGTACTGCAGCTGCCCTTACGTACTGTTTTATGCCGTCATTGGAACGTACTTCATCGGAGTACGTTTACATTGCGCCTTGAACTTTGACCCTCTTGCTCATATATCTGTTGCAGTCCGTGACACGAAATTTAAAGTGAAATGAAAAAAACCTGCAATTTGGAACGGGTACTTAACGTTACCTTGGTAATTCAACAAAACGGCATTCAGCGAGCTCGCCATAAGCAGAGGTCAACCCGGAGAGCTCTGCAGTTGTTACTTTGCAATGTGTGTAGTTTTAACATAAGATTATAAGGGACCGTTCGGTATTTATGGAATGGACCACCGGAGGAAAAAAGGGGAGGGTCATGTCTTTTTATATTTTGCTGAGGGGAGGGTCATCCAACATTTTTTAGTCTGGGCGGGGGGGTCACCCAACTTTTTTATTCATGAAAAGAGCAAAATTTCAAAGTGGCTTGTTTGGTGAATATTTATCCATGTAGCTCTCAGTCTCGGCCCCCTAGTAGATGGGTCTGACCGCATATGTGGAGTTTGCTGGGGGGACAGGAGGAGCACTGCCCCCCTGGTGGCTCAAACAGGTAATTGCATTGTTTAAATAATTAGTGGAATAATTACATCTGGCATGACCAGATATTAAATAAATATCTTAAATAACACAAAACAACTAAATGGTGATAGGTAATACATCAGAGTTCATATACTGCTTTGGTAAAAAAAATTATTACCTGGCTGACGATGGGAGCAGCAGGACGCAAAAAACGAAAATTACTGTTGCACTAGTCTGGACATCTTGCTGTGCCAACCTTGCAATAAAGGTTTCCTAAATGCCATGTATATAAATATGATGTCAGCTTACTAATTGATTGCGGGTTTTGTGTAGATTTGGACTTTTATACGTTTATTCCACTTTGTTTAAACGGCGAAGTGGAGAGGCCTCGTATGTGACGCTCGTATAGGCCTTGCTGGATACACCGTGTCATTTACCTTTTTGTGGATCTACTGATCGCTGTGGATTACTTTTTTTTGTGTCATTGGATTACGGCAAAATACGAATCTTTTTTCTCAACGTGTCTTAACGTTTTATGGTGTGACTGCGCTTGGTTTCTGCGTTTGGAGAGGCATCTCAACAGACTGTAGGTCCAACTCTGATTGTTCACAGTTACATTTTAGTTGAATTTAAGCATCTGTCTATTGAGTTCCAAAACAGCCGTGCCGCGATTGGATTTCATAAGGGCGAATTGTTAAATTGTTACAATGTAACTTAAAAACTTTAAAAATAAACGTATGTGTTTTGGAATATAATGTTCAGCTTCGGCAGCTTTACCTATGTGCTAAAATATACAATGATGATAGTGACAATTGGTCCATAGCAACCAGTGTTGAATTGGTTATATCCCAGCGTCCTTTGCTGAATGGTCTCAATGTTTTATTGTTTTATTTCATATGAATACTAGTTTACTAGAGGAGGACCTTAGTATCTGAAGTAATGCAGTAATGCATGAAGTGTGCATTTAGTTTCCATGCTTATTGTGTTTCCACAACAATGTTAGTGAGTAAATCTACTGAAATGGCCACCATAACAGAGGAGTGGGATGTGTAAGATGAGAATGCAGAAGTTAATCATGGCTGTATAAATCAAATGGTATCTGTACTTCTTTGCTAAGTGCAAATTTGCACGCAAGGGGTGTGTCATTCCTTTTTTTCAAATCGTTTTGGAGGGTCATAGGAAAATTATTACTGACGAGGGGAGGGTCACGTCTTTTCAGGTTAGAGGCCACAAAACTCCTCCGGTGGCCCCTTAATTAAATAACGAACAGTCCCTAACTGACAACATTTGACATCCTGCTCTTTTTGGACTACTGCATTTAACACACTATGTATTGGGACATACTAAATGTTTTTCTGGCATACTAAATAGTATGGTATGGGGATTGGAACACACCCCTTCTTTGAACAGATTACCATGTCTCCCCATTTACAACCACCTGTTATCATGTGATGACAGCCTAACTATCACCATGACAACTGCACAAGCTCCATTGATCTGCAAGAGGTTTTTGTTACACAATATTTCCAAGGCTATGAATGAACCTTTTCCCACTCTAAAGGAGTAAATGACATAATAATTAACAGACTCTGGAGTTTAGACCTTCAACTCGTTGTTGGTTATTAACTTATCGAAGGTATAATGGTCATTGATATATATATATATATATAAAAAATCATGGATTAAGATGTATAATCTTATTTTCCTTCATAAACATTACAAGCCATCTTTTACTTGGAACTACCCTGCAGCTACCAATTAAGTCATAAAGAATCTATATAACAGAGGGCAACAGCTAACAGAGCTCCTTCCTGTGATATCTATAGTTGTGTCTATAAAAAGGTCCGTTTACAGAAGAACATCAGATGCAGTGTTTACCCTAACGACAGCCAACAATATGACAGTGGATGTTTATGAGGTTTTATTGTTGTTTTATGGTGCTATATGGTGATATTGAATAAATAGATCCTTTTTGTGCCTGGTACTACCACTCTGATGGTATTCTGACAAATTAGGCACACCCACACACACATTCAGGTGATAAAGCATTGACGTTGTCATAATTTGCATGTAAGGGGAAAAACAGAGGGGTGGTGGTGGGGGGGGGGGGGGGCAGATAAGAGTACTGTAAATACAGAGTACAACAAAGGGACTGGAACAGTCCATTGATTTATTATTGCCATATAATAAGGCAAATAAAGTAAGGCCACAGAAATAAGTCTTAAAAGTCTCTTTGAGGTGCCCTGGTGGCTCAGCTGGTTGAGCATGCGCCCCATGTACCAAGGCTCAGTCCTTACTGCAGTGGTCCAGGTTTGAGTCTGACCTGCGGCCCTTTGCTGCATGTCATCCCCCTCTCTCTTTCCTGTCGTCAGCTCTCCTATCAAATAAAGGCCAAAAAAAAAACTAAAATGATCTAAAAGAAAAAGAGTCTTTGTCTTTGAGGTGCTCTGGTGGCTCTCCTGGTTGAGCGTGGGCCCCATGTACTAAGGGCTCAGTCCTCACTGCTGTGGCCTGGGTTTGAGTCCAACCCGCAGCCCTTTGCTGCATGCTGTCCCCCCCTCTCTCTCCCTCCTTTCCTGTCTTCAGCTGTCCAGTGTCCTGTCAAATAAAGGCCAAAAAAGGCCCAAAAATATCTTTAAAAAATTCATGTCCAAAAATATCTTTCAATAAATTAAAAAATAAATAAAGACTTTAACGGTGGTGATTCAGCAGTTTCAAATGCACTGAATAAATGATGACTAAATCAATGGTATTTCCATCATGTTTGGGTTATAGTATTGATTGATTGTTAATGGAAAGTGTAAGAGAAAGCACTCTTGTCCTGCATGACTCAGACTCAGATCAGTTCAAAGGTACAGTGTGTGTGTGTGTGTGTGTGTGTGTGTGTGTGTGTGTGTGTGTGTGTCTAATGGAACATACTCATGGTTTTATCCTTGAGTACAAATTGTCTTTACTTTGTGTAACTGCTGCAGGTTTAGGGTTAGATTAGATTACACTAAACTTTATTGATTTATACGTAATATTTGATCATGTTGCGTGTAGATCGATGTCTACCTGTCTTATATTGAGAGCTTGTTAACTTTGTTAGTTCATCTGTTGGTATGAAGGACATGAACCGCCTTAACGATATCGTTAAAGTCTGCTCCAAAGCCATCGGAGCCCAGCAGAGCGACTTAAACTCTCTCTGGGAGAAATGGGTTCTCCAATTGAAATTTGTTATGCGCAATAGACTCAGCGCTTTATTGATTTCATTATTTGACCTTGTATTTTTGTTACAAGGTCAAATATTTTCCTTCTTGCATATTTATGGATCTCGCACTTTCCCATATTCCTTTTTCTTGGGCTCCCTCTGTCATAAACAGGCATCCAGTATGTCCAAAACTCCAGGGTCCTCACCCACACCAAGACCTGGCATCACATCACCCCAACCCTCATCCACCTTCACTGGCTCCCAATTAAGTCCCTGCATCACGTATGAAATCCTCTTTCTCACCTACAAATCCTTCCATGCCCTGGCCTACAGTACCGCTCCGACCTCCTCCATCCATACACCCCTCCCCGAAACCTGCGGTCCTCAGACGCTGGCCTGCTCTCCATTCCCCACACCAGACTCTGTACCTTCAGAGACAGAGCCTTTGGTGTTGTAGCCCCATCCCTCTGGAACACCCTCCCCGCAAATATCTGAAATACTACAACCCTGGACATATTTAGAAAAACTTGTGAAACACCACCTGTTCTCCACAGCCTGCAACCTCATTTAGCATAGCCACTGTCATTCTGTAAAGTTGCCTTGGGAAAGGCACTATGCAAATACAAGTTATTATGCTCTTCGGTGATAAATAAAGCTATCTGTATCTGTATAATACAGATACATATTAATTCCATCCATCCATCCATCCATCTTCGTCCGCTTATCCAGTATCGGGTCGCGGGGGCAGCAGTTCCAGCAGGGGACCCCAAACTTCTCTTTCCCGAGCCACATTAACCAGCTCCGACTGGGGGATCCTAAGGCGTTCCCAGGCCAGGTTGGAGATATAATCCCTCCACCTAGTCCTGGGTCTTCCCTGAGGCCTCCTCCCAGCTGGACGTGCCTGGAACACCTCCCTAGGGAGGCGCCCAGGGGGCATCCTTACCAGATGCCCGAACCACCTCAACTGGCTCCTTTGGACGCGAAGGAGCAGCGGCTCTACTCCGAGCTCCTCACGGATGACTGAGCTTCTCACCCTATCTCTAAGGGAGACGCCAGCCACCCTCCTGAGGAAACCCATTTTGGCCGCTTGTACCCTGGACATATTAATTCATAATTTAATAATAAAAGGGGGATTTTTTGGGGAAACAATTGACAATTATTTTGTACCTTTAGCAGACATATTAAACCAGTAATGATAATGTAAGTTTTGGTGCTATTTCATTACAAATCCTCTTTAAAAAAAAAAAAAAGCAGAGGAACAAGAAGAATGGTGAGATTCTACAGCACTGAAAGTAAGAACAGTGTTAAAACTATAGAAATAGAATAAGAGTAGAACTGACATTCCCATTTCACGTTTACCATTGTCATTGCAAAGAACTGTGACCGTTGAAGCGGGCTAACTATACTATATTTCTAGGTCAATGCACTGTGCGGAGCGCCATTTTCTTTTGAACTCGTCAAATGACCACGGCAAACTGTTCAACGTGTTCAACCTGTTCTCAACAGCAACGTTGCATTCTAACGTTAATCATTACGGAGTTATCTGTTCAGTGTTATCTTGACTTGACATGACAGTCAGTTCTTTTAGCTATTAGAGCCCCTAGCTAACTCACAGGCTGTACCTATCTAATCATGTTGGTTGCTGAGGTTACCAGCAGCGCCAACTGCTCAAGGGCATACTCAGTTCTGACCAATCAGGAACGGCCAGTTACAACCGGTTGTCACTGCCCATTCCTGTTTTTTTTACCTTGATGTTCTCTAGCTTTCAGACCGCTCATGGCTTCAGTTCATTCCAGTAAACCGTGAAAAACATCCTAAGATACAAAATATCATTCCCCAGGAAACATTTCATCTCTTCAGATCTATCTTTTTTAGACGAGCAAAATGTTCCAATTAACTTTGCATGAAGTGAAAACGCACAGTGAGAGGGTCAAAGTTTACACTGAGAAATCTTCTTTTTGCAGCTAGCATCTGTACAGTCAGCACCTTACTATTCTGTACGAATAAAGCTAGAACACACTTCCAATGAATAACATGAAGCCTAAACGTGTCTGCATCTAATGTTGAGTCACCACTCTTTTTTAGCAAATCAGGACAGGACGTTGTTTCCATACAAATATGTAGGTTCTTTTTACTTGTTACTTGTTTTAATATGAATTCATGTTGACCACTATTCATTTTGAGATGCAAAATTATGAAATTCCTTTATGAAAAGAGTCTTTTTGTATGGACATTTCAGAATCAGAATCAAAATCAGAATCAGAAAGGGCTTTATTGCCAAGTACGTACGTATGTTGGAGCATGTCACACATTCAAATATAAGAAGGATAAAAAGAATATAAACAATATAAGTATAAACATATACACAGTATGTATTAATAACGATAAAATAAATTTAAATAAATAGTAAAATAAGTTAAACAGTAGTAAAAAGGAACGCTACAGCAGAGTAGGTACAGTGGCATGAGGAGCCAGAGGAGTAGTTTGGAGAGAGTCAGGGTGTTTCCGGGCCTTGTTTAGAAGGCTAGTGGCGGAGGGGAATTAACTGTTTATGTGGCGTGAGGTTTTGGTCCTGATGGACCTCATCCTCCTGCCAGAGGGGAGTGGCTCAAAGAGTTTGTGTCCGGGGTGGGAGGGGTCAGCCACAATCTTTCCAGCACGCTTCAGAGTCCTGGTGGCGTATAGGTCCTGGAGCGGCGGCAGATTGCAGCCAATCACCTTCTCAGCTGACTGAATGACACGCTGCAGCGTTTATGGCTTAATTAGGCAGGGACAGTGCAGCGGTGACAGGAAGTAAGGGGAAACTGGGAGAGATGTAATAAAATGGGTGGGTGTCTTACAGTGACAGGCAGAAGATACGCTCTCATCACAGATCCTGAATCAGCTATAGATCCAGCCCTCTCTGCCAGAGGATTCTCCTTTAAGCTTAACATGATGACTTTTTTATCAAACACTGATGGTTTTGTAGAAGTACAAGTTTGTGTGTGTGTGTGTGTGTGTGTGTGTGTGTGTGTGTGTGTGTGTGTTAAAGCTATATTGCATAGTTTCTGTCGCCCCCATGAGGAATATTAAGTTATGACAACAAAACTGTCAGATACAAATCCGTTTTATGTCACAACTTTGTATGTTGTTATCTGTGTCTGCTCTGTGCATGGATGTCATATAGCCTATTGCATATCTGTCTGTCTATCCAGGAAGAGGAACACCTCCTCTGTTGCTCTTCTTGAGGCTTCTTCGTTTTTTAGTTTCCTGTATTAGATAGTAGTTTTTTCTGATCTAAATTTTGCCTGTAAGGACAGAGGGTGTCCTATGCTGTAAAGCCCTTTTAGGCAAATTTGTGATTTGGGGATATATAAATATAATTTATTTGACTTTGACATTAAAGGGTTGTTTTCTCCTGTTCATTGTCAACATTAAATCTAAAGTTATCTTAATCCAAAAATAAAAAGTTGATGCATTTCCTAGGATGGCGAAGGAATATCCCGCCCTACTCTGTCTCTGATTGGCTAGTGTAAGCCAATCAGAGGGAGCAGGGTGCGATATTTTCGGGGTCTTTTCCATCCTCGGTGTCACTGCCCGATGTGAGTCGCGCATGCTCAGATTTAAACTGTTTACGGCATAACGTGTCATACTGAAATTTGTGAAATCTATAAAATAATAAACGTTTCTCTTTACATACAATAACAGAAGATGGTAATCATTTCAAAAACGTTGTAGCTATCTATGACTGTTTGGTTGCTAACGTTAGCTCAAAACGCCATTCAAGTGACAGCCTTTGTTGTGTTTGATTGCTAACTTTTAGCTAGCAGTCATTTCAAAAACGTTGTAGCTATCTATGACTGTTTGATTGCTAACGTTAGCTCAAAACGCCATTAAGCGACAGCCTTTATTGTGTTTGACTGCTAACTTGTAGCCAGCAGCAGCAGTCATTCAAAAACGTTTCAGCTATCTATGATTGTTTGATTGCTAACGTTAGCTCATAGACTGTGCGTTAGCTCAAAAAGCCGTTAGCATCTTGTAGGCTACTTGTCGCAAAGTGACGCATGCGCGACTCACATCTGCACTCGACTCACATCGGGCAGTGACACTCGGAAACGCAAATTCGGCTGTGTAATGGTGGAAGCAGATGAAAGTGAATGGACTGTCCATGGATGCTAACATGATGGGGACCGACAATAAAGTGGTCTCCGGTCAGTTTCAAACAGTCTCTCTGTCAGAGTCTCAGTTGGACTTCCCCGGACAGCCGTACTCCGTGTCCGTCCTCAAAGCCGGATACTGTCTCCCTCAGCCCGGCGGCACGTTCAGAGCGGACGGGACCATCACACTCATAACCGGACCCAGGACTATTCTGGTGGACACCGGGGGGCCGTGGGACCGGGACTTTCTCCTAGCGACACTGACAGAGAGGGGTCTGGACCCGGGGGACATTAACGTGGTCGTGGGGACTCACGGACATTCAGACCACATAGGAAACCTGAGTCTGTTCCCGGCAGCGATGATGATAGTCGGGTATGATATCAGCGAAGGGGACACATACCGGCCCAACAAGCTAGCAGAGGGACATGCCTACTGTATCGACGAGCATGTGAGTATCGCTGGGGATTTAAAGGGGAAGGGACTCAGTCTAAAGCATGGGCTCCAGTTAGCTAAACAGCAAACGGCTTCTTAAAACTCTTTAATTAATCAACACATTCACTTCCTGTTGTCTAAAAAGAACATTCTGTGACAAAGAAGTCCTCAGAACAGGAAAATAAATTTATAACGCAGTGTTTTCATTCAGCATGGTGAAAAACAGAAGTCAAATTAGTCAAATATTTTAGGCAGTTTGTGTACTGGTCCTGACTAAAACTAGATGTAGTTAGTTTTCAAAATAAAAGCTTCTAAAAGTAAAAAGGATGTAACTGCCTGAAACTAACATGGACTTCCGATCTCAGAACTTAGACTGGGACTAAATCTAAAAAAATAGCTAACATAAATAACACTATAGAGAAAAATCTGAATCAGATTTATTGACCAGTCACATGTGTCAAACTCAAGGCCCGAGGGCCAAATCCGGCCCCTCGCAGATTATGATCCGGCCCGCATATCAATTTAGGTTCTCAATTGATTTTGGCCCACCTAGTTTTTGTCACTTTTTCTGACGTTTTTGTCACTTTTGCCGAAAGTTTTGTAATTTTTCGGACGTTTTTTGCCACTTTTTTCCAACATTTTTCCGACTTCTTTAGGACTTTATGTTGACCAAACTGTAAGTGAGAAGACTATATGACACATGCAATAATATATTTTACTTTTTCGATTAAATAAAAGCCTATCAATAAACTAAACATGTCTGGCCCTTGATGTGATTCTTATTTTCCAGTGTGGCCCTTAGTGAAGTTGAGTTTGACACCCCTGCGTCTGCGTCTTCCTTGTATATGTTCACATAATTATTATGTGAACATATACAAGGAATTTTTAACTCCAGTTTTTCATTGCTCTCAATGCACTGAAATAGACCTACAGTTAAAACTTGGAAAAAATATATTTACACAAAAAATATGGCATTTGTAGACAGACAGGCAATGGTGCAGAGTGCAAAAGGTGCTTGAATAAATATAGGATGTTTAATGCAACCGGGGAATTATGTTTGACAGTGAAAAGAGATTAAAACAAAGGAGTCTGACTGTGACGGAGCTCAGCAGCCTTGTGTGTTCTGCTGCTCTTCCCTGAGGCGTTGACGGCGTTACGTCTCTCCCACAGGTGTCTGTAGTTCCCAGTCCCGGACACACGGGACAAGACGTCAGCGTCCGGGTGACGGGAACCTCGGCGGGCACGGTGCTTGTTGCTGGGGACTTATTTGAGTCCTGCGCAGACGAGGACAGCTGGCGGGACCTGAGTATGAACCCTGCGGTGCATGAGGTCAGTCGCCGGGAGGCGCTGTGCACCGCTGATGTCATCATACCGGGACACGGACTACCTTTCAGAGTCCTCAGGAACTGATGAGCCAACACATCCATAGGGCCTGTTCTGACCTGGTATTACAATCTGATTGGAGTGGTCCGATCGCGAGTAGACAGCTGTAGGTGCGTCATGTGTCTCCAAATGCCTCCTCAGTGACCACTTAGATCGGATCTAATGCTGCGTTCATGCCACCTGGGAATAACAGGGACCGCCCCCGTGATTACAATAGGCTCATTGGAGATGAACTGCGCCTCTCCTGTAAAGTGGACGAGAGCAGGTGGCAGCAGCCGGGGGCGGTGACAAAAATCCGCTGTCAAGTCGGACAGTTTCCAGCCGATTTCAGCAGCCTTCAGGCTGAACAGAAAGTGACAGAAACACTGTGGTCCGATTCCGATTTAATAAAATGTTATCAGACCCATATATCAGCTTGTACACAGTCTCCAGTTTTTTTTATTCTGACAGAGTAGCGTTCTTAAACCTTTCTACCACCGATGTGTTGCCCTTTTGATGTATACCCTCCTGTTTTTACCTCTTATGAGTTTCTCCTAATGTCAGCAATTGATTTTTAAAATCAGCAACAGATCGCATGTAGAGCATTTTAGCTCTACATGCGATCTGTTGCTGATTTTAATTTTAACAACACACTGTAGATGATCTGTAATCAGAACAGATTTAGTCTCTCTGACTTCTAAAAGTCACTAAGTTTTGATGTTCTTTCGAGACAGCCGGGGGTTATAGGAGCAGGGACAAAAACACAGACACTCTACTAACAGAATATGTTAATAAAAAAACATCCAAAACACACGATTGACTCTTAGGGCCCTATTGTAACGATCTAAGCGCACGGCGTGAAGCGCCTGGCCCAGGTCAACGCATCGTCATATTATATTAATAAAAAAAGAATGCATGAAAGATAGAAAGCGAATTAAGAAAGAAGAGAAAAGAGAGAGGGACAAAAATAAAAAATATGTCCACATGACATCATGACTTTGCGTAAACATACGCGATTAAGCCAAGTGGCGTGTTATCTGTACGCATTTTGAGCTCTCCACGCGTATGTCTACGCTGTATACAGCGGACGTAAACGTACACGCCACTTGGTGTGTTATCGCGAGAAGAAAGCGACGGTTGAGTTTAGGAAACGTCACGCGCGGGTTGGGTTTAGGAAAAGAAGAACCGGTTGGGTTTAGTAAAACAAGAAAGCGACGGTTGACTTTAGGAAACGTGACACGCGGGACACGAAGGAAACGCGACACGCGGGACATGATCCCCGGTCTCCTGGGTGAAAGTCCTGTGTTCTTTTACCGCAGATTTTCGCCCTTTCATACTACTCGCTACGGCGTCAATTCACACACAATCGCAAGGTAATGTAAGTCAATGGAGGCCAAACGGCGTTGATAAACATGCTAAAAAGCCATTATGCGTCTTGATAACACGCAAACAATGGCATGCGAATTGGCGTGCCATACATACGCCATTTCATGAGATCAGTCTGCAACAGTACAGTTTCTTTGTGTTGGCGTTCTAACAGGGTTTCCGCGGGGTCTTAAAAAGTCTTACGCCGCTTACTCACTGCTAGTACCAGCTCTGCTCGGTTCGGTTCGGTTCGGCTCGGCTCGACTCAGCCGCGGCGCCCCGTCCTCCATTTTCCATTGCAGATTTAGTACCGCCTCATGCGTGAGGCGAGCGTGGCTGTTCGTTATAGCGACGCAGCAGGAAACTGCCGTGACCTAACACGACACACACACACACACACAGAACGTGGAAGGTGTGTTGTTGATTCTCGGTATGTGGCTGTTTGCCAGAAGACACATTTAGTTTCAAAAGAAGCTGGAGGCAGCAAAAAAAAAAACATCGCTGGCTAAACTATTTAAAAATGGTGGGTTTGTTCAGGACACCCGCCGTCTGTCGCTAGCAACGATGATTGATGATGATGATGATGACTCTCTCCGACCAATCAGTAGTCTGCAGGTTTTCACGTCACCTTTTGGTATCTCCTCAGCTCGCTTGGAACCTCGACGGAGGTGATACTAAATAAAGTACCTGTTGGCAGGTACCAGGGACTTTTTATCATAATTGAAAACCAAAAAAGGCGAGTCGAGCAGGTACCATGTAATGGAAAAACGGCATAACAGTCTAAAATTTCAAAATCAAAATTTTAGGCCTTTAAAAAGTCTTATATTCGCTGAAGTATTATGTTATTCTAGGTCTTTAATAATTTTGACCAGGTCTTAATTTTCCTACGTCCACACACCTGTACCTCTAATGATCTTTTTTGTTATTATTCTGTGGTGTTGTAGTTCTTTCTGTCGCTAGTCCAAATATAATTTCGCTGTATTATGACTACAAATGAGACCAACATGCTACTTATATAGCAGCCAATCAGCTTTCGTGTTCTTGGCGAGTCTCTCTCTGATTGTACCACAGACATGAAACTGATTTTATTCTTCAGCTATGAGGAAGTGCAAGTTTAGCGATACTTGGCTTGATTAAACCTGACTTTGGGGCTTAGTTGATGTTGTGATAAAGGTCTTAAATTCCATTCATAATGGTCTTAAAAAGGCCTTAAAAAGTCCTAAATTTGACTTGATGAAACCTGCAGAAACCCTGTCTAAACTCCTGTTGATTTATGAGAATTCTTAATTTATTCCAGCACTTTTATTTGCACTTTTGCATTGCCCTGTATATTACTGTTTACAATCCTGAAATGTGTATGCACATGTATGTGTATTATGGATGGTGGAGGGGGGGGATCTATTTGCCTTAGTATCGTGACATTTTCAGTGTTAACACTGTATCTTTACATGGATGCAGGGTAATGATCTTTTATTATATAATTTGCACCTGACAAATTAATAACATGAATTTTCAGTCCACTAGATGGTGCCGTTGAGGTTATTTTCTGGTGAGGTTAGGGGGGGACCGTCAGTGTGCAGGAGGAAGTTAGTCAAATAAAGATGGCGAGGTCAGGGGGAAGGAAATAAGTCTTTAAATCAAAAAAAGGTAATAAATTGCAGAATATCGCAATATGTTTAGAATCTCAATAATATTGTATCATGGGGCCTCCGGTGGTTCCCACCCCTAATGTGTATATGTATATATTCACTTCTTCATATACACACTTCTATCCGTACATACAGTAGTAGTCACATGTTTATGGTCACCTTATTCAGCTTGGTCCTTGTTCTTAAAAAGCCAGAGTCAAATAAGATATATGTGTTTACACTGACTCAGCCATTAAAACTGATTCTGATTCATCTAATATCTAATTGGTCAGGCCAGTGGTGGGGGGTCAAGTACTGTACTTAAGTACAAATGTTGAGGTACTTGTACTTTACTTGAGTCTTTTCTTTTCATGCCACTTTTTACTTCTACTCCACTACATTTCAGAGAGAAATATTGTACTTTTTACTCCCCTACTTTCATCTGACAACTTTAGTTACTAGTTACTTTACAAATGAAGATTTTTGCACACAAAACACATGTAGTTTATAAAATTTGATGTTTTATTCTAAAGTAAACTAAAAAGCCAACAATATAACAGCCTACAAGTCCATTTGAAATGATTAAACCATTAAACACAACTGTATGGATCGTTTCCAGTTTCTAAAATGGGAGTATTTTTCTGCACTTTTACTTTTAATGCCTCCTGCACACTGGCTGCATGGCGTGAGCGTGTCATCTGCGTGGCGTGTCCGGTTTTATTTCGGCTCCCATGTTACCAGGTTAGAGCGTGCACACTGCCTGCGTGACACGCACGTCTCAGAAAACGCGTGGTAGAAATAGAACCGACGCCTATTTTTCACGCGACAGGCAAGCGTGTTGGAAGTGTTTCCAGGCAAAATAGAATACGAAAAGATGTTTATATGTCATTTTGACACGAATGCATTTAATAAATTACCTTTT
>NC_050189.1:28564176-28571056 GCF_008315115.2 Sander lucioperca | reverse complement strand
ATGATTTTCCCTCATGCAGTTTAATCTAAATGTCCCCTTGGGCCATAAGTGTAACAGGAAAACAAGCCTATAGAACATTCTTGTAAATGAGGCAGGCGTAAACAGTGAAATGTAGTTATAATCAGTTTTCTAATAACTTCAAACTTACAGTGACACAATGCACCATCAAAAATAACTTAAAATATAAATTAAATAAAAAATGTGTGTCCCTTTTTGATAAAACACTCTAGGTCAAATAAATGTAACATTTACAAAATTAGATATATTACAAAAAGACATACTTTTAACAGTGGTATTCATAAGGTGCAAACAAAACTTTAAACAGTTTTCCTGAATCCCTGAAATTGTAAACAAAACATCTCACATTTCCAACATCTGTTCTAGAGATGCACCGATTGACCGGCTGGTGACTGGAATTGGCCGATTTTCACGTGACCGGCCGGTCAGTCTGACGCCGATTTTATGCCAGTCACAGATGCCAGTCAAATGCACTCGGGCGCCGCAAGATTAACATCACGCAACATCAGTGTGACAACCACAAATGTATATTGTTATGTTTAAAATCTGATTATATGTATTTTTCTGTGAAAGAGATCAGGTTTACATGTATTTTCAGTTTTTACAAGTGTAATTATGCACTTACGCCACAAGGGGGAGGATCGTTTACGTGAGCGCTAGTTGTAACTACGGGCGAGGCCGACGCGCTTCATACCACTAGCGGGCGCCACAGGCCGAAATAAGAGAAAGAAAAAGAGACGTGGTCCGTCGCTGTCTGGAGGATAACTAGCCAGGTGATATCGCGCGTGTGTCCGTGAGAACTGTAAGTCGTATAACTTATGTTTTGGGTTTATTTAAGCCTGTTATTGTATTAGTCTATAGTTCTTGCAAATGTAAAGTAAGTTAGCTGGTGATTTTGTAGTTTGAGTTCTTCACCTGCTAGCTAGGTTGCACGTGCCTGTTGATTCGATATAACGGCGATTGTTGAACGCTTTGTATTCACGTTTGTATTTTATGTGCATTATTTACATGCTACAGTAGTTACACTGCATTAATATAATGTAATTAATAGTGGGTTTATTGTTATTATCTGCTAGCCTATATAGAATTCCTATGCACTGTGATCACCTTTGCACATTTTGACAATGTTGTTTTGCACTTTAGTGTTGTATAGTTTGTATACTGTTTGTTAAAATTGTTTCAGTTGTTAAGGACAAATATTTTTAACCATTTGTATAGTGTTGTATAGTTTGTATGGTGTCTGTAATGAAAATAAGCATCAATGGTCCACTTGTTAATGAGTGCAATTACCAAAGGGCCCTTGAATTGATCTTTTTAAAAGCAAGGATAGCTTGCAGCGATGCTAGATGTCAGCTCTGCCAGAAGCAGTGACTGGGATCACCTTTGCACATTTTGAAAATTGTTTTGCACTTTCTTAT
This sequence comes from Sander lucioperca, assembly GCF_008315115.2. Classification (NCBI taxonomy): domain Eukaryota; kingdom Metazoa; phylum Chordata; class Actinopteri; order Perciformes; family Percidae; genus Sander; species Sander lucioperca. The sequence goes on along the minus strand of NC_050189.1, from coordinate 28,569,620 downwards.
TTATTATTATATATTATTATTTAAATTTTATATTTAGTGTTTAGTAAATAATTGTTACATGTAGTACAGAGTCTGTAGTCTATCGCACAAAGAACATTAATAATTGATATTGATAATATTATTGATAATAAGTGTGTGTTACCGGCAGCAGACCTAGGGGGAATCTGGACCAGCAGCAATGGCTACACAGGCTAGGAAGCACCTCGTAGCCTAAGAAAAACGGTGAAATCAGTAGAGAGCACAGACGTTAGCGTGTTGCTCACGGCGAAGCTTGTTTATTTCTGAGACAATGGCATACAGTTCCCATACATTCACATTCTCTACTGTATTAGCTCTCTGATACAAGTGCATGTTAAAATAATATTAAAACGTATACACATTAAATAAATGGTGTAACCAAACTGATGATAAATAATATAGAACAGTCTGACAGAAAATAAATAAAAGGTCTTCCAGGACCTGACTGTATGCAGGGTTATAACAGGCAGGTGTTATGTTATTGTTCACATCAGTATTATTCTTAGCTTGGCTGATAAGAGCTTTTAATTTGACTTGTAACTTTGCTTCATTTTGACTTCTACTCTAGCGGCCTCCCAGAAGAACTTCCCCACGCTGACTGCAGCAGACGTGGAGGACTTGGTCGGGGAAGTGCTGAAGTTTTCCCCACACAGACGGTAGATTGAAATGCTTCTATATGATGTGAAAAAAACAGTTGTTAGTAAGACAATTAGTCTTGCTTTTGTCAACGTGTTGATTCTTAGTATGACATATCCAACTTTTGTTTCTTTCTTTTTAGGCCAGCTGAGAAGGACTATAAGCCAAACCATGGAGCTCTATTTTTTATTTATTTTTTTTTGTATTTTTTACATTCATCTTGCAGCTTGTATTTTTTTATTAAAGCAATTGTATTTGTTAATATGCTAATATATAATAATTCATTACATTATCATTCCAATATGCATCTTTGCACACTATATTTGCAGTTTGCAGTGCATTTGTATAGTTTCTGATTGTTATATTATTTTTTTAGGCCTTTTATATTTTTTGTATTTTGTTAATTTTATATTAAAGTTTTAAATCCCATCAAGTTTGCCTGTTGCCTGTTCTTTCATTCCTGCCAATATATAATAATTCATTCCTGCTCATGCACAGACAGTTTAAACTAATAATAAAATTGGTACCACTGTCGTTAGTTATTTAAAGGTTATGGGAATGTAAAAATAACGTTAGGGGAACGTTCTCTTAATGTTACAACAGTAGGGGAACGTTCTGAGAACATTCTGGGAAGGGTCGATGTAACCAAAAACTAACGTTCCCTAAACGTCAGGAAAACTTTCCATGGGAACCAAAAACTAACCTTCAGGGAACGTTCCCGCAACCAAAAATGAACGTTCCCAGAACGTTCTGGGAACCAAAAATTGTTACCTGGGCATCACCATCACTCTCTCACTTCTCCCTCGCTCTATTATATCACCCACTCCCCACACACACACACACACACACACACACACACACACACACACACAAGTATCAACATCAGGCCACTAAGCTACGGCACACAACCATAAAACTAGAGTGGGGGGGCGGAGTGCACCGTGTGCAAAGCTGGCACATATGTTTCAGTGTCTTTATCATTTATCTTATTACATTGAAAAGATATTAAGAGATATTTTGTTGAAGCTGGATTTTCTAACACAGAAGAGGTCATATTTAGAACATTATTTCATATTTAAATATTTGTTACAGCTTATATTTTATTTTATTACAGAAGTTATTTTCGCACCATTGAGGCATAATAAAGCATGTTCATTAACCTGAGAAGCCTGTCTGGATTTGTGTCTCGAGGCCGGCCGAGTGTCCTCTTTGTTGGAAATCAAAATATGGTAACCCTAGGTTACTGGAAGAGATATCCAGACGAGCCTCACGGCGTCACACTCTAAACACAGTAGCCTACAAACACACGGTCACACACTTCATACTCAACCCGTGTTCACAGTTCACACACCACACCAGTTTAACTAACATTATACACATAACAGGAACACACATACCATTAATGAAGCCTTAGTGTCCGAGAGGAAGAGACTGCCTCACCCTGTCCGGGTAATCAGCGTCCAACACACCAATATGGCGGCAGTGACAACAATCCGCTGTGAAGTCAGACAGTAGGCTCGGGGGTAGCAGCTCCAGCAGGGGACCCCAAACTTCCCTTTCCTGAGCCACATTAACCAGCTCCGACTGGGGGATCCCGAGGCGTTCCCAGGCCAGGTTGGAGATATAATCCCTCCACCTAGTCCTGGGTCTTCCCCGAGGCCTCCTCCCAGCTGGACGTGCCTGGACCACCTCCCTAGGGAGGCGCCCAGGGGGCATCCTTACTAGATGCCCGAACCACCTCAACTGGCTCCTTTCGACGCGAAGGAGCAGCGGCTCTACTCCGAGCTCCTCACGGATGACTGAGCTTCTCACCCTATCTCTAAGGGAGACGCCAGCCACCCTCCTGAGGAAACCATTTCGGCCGCTTGTACCCTGGATCTCGTTCTTTCGGTCATGACCCAGCCTTCATGACCATAGGTGAGGGTAGGAACGGAAACTGACCGGTAGATTGAGAGCTTTGCCTTCTGGCTCAGCTCTCTTTTCATCACAACAGTGCGATAAATTGAATGTAATACCGCACCCGCTGCGCCGATTCTCTAGATTACAATCTAAATATAAAAATATAATGGAATATATGGCAGTAAGGCTCTCAGGCATTCTGTATTATTTTCATCTATTTATTACGGTGGCCGACAGGAGCAGACGCCCTGCAACTTAAGAAAACACACGCAAACAGACAAAACACAAGCAAATTAAGAAAACAACTTCATTAATTTGACAACACATGCACAGCATTCAGCAAACGCACTGCAAATACAACAACACAACTAAATACATAAATGCACTGCAAATAAAAAACGATGCAAAAAGAAAAGCACACAAACCCAGAAAACAAATGCAACAAAAAAAGCAGCATCCAGATTACACAACGGAAGTTCTCCAGACCTCTAGAGGGAGCAGCTGGTGGAACAGCTGGATTTTAGACCTCACGGGGAGAGAGAGAGAGAGAGAGAGAGAGAGAGAGAGAGAGAGAGAGAGAGAGAGAGAGAGAGAGAGACTGTAAATATGAAGTCTATGTTTGAGATCTGTTTTCTCTGGTCTGGTGGGTGTGTCTCCTCAGGTCAGCTGATACTCAATCAGCAGAGACGTCTGTAACCTCGTGGTGATAAAACATTTAAAACTGCATCAGCGTTTAACGTTGACGTTTGTTTAAGCCACATGAGAGGGTTTAATATCCAGGTCCCAAATTACTGAAGTGTAGGCCTCCTCAAGTGTAATATTGTCATTATACAACAACGGTTACCAACAAAATAAGTGACCAATCTGTATTCATATTGTGGAGCAATTTGCTCTTGAAATACAAAAACCAGACAGGATTTCTAGTCCCTCCCTGTTAGTAAACCAGCCAATTCACCGTGGGATTTACCAAACTGAATAAATCACGCTCGCACATATAAACACTAAACTGCTTTACTAACTCCATCGTGTTGTAAGTAAGACATCTGCTGAAAAAGTTATTGTATTCATCAGCATGATTGTCGTACTGTTTAGTTCACAAACACCCAACACACCAAAGTACAAACACACAGGGACCAGACGCCAGCTTTTATTTTGAAAAGCCGAAGCTCGGGGACGGCACCAGCCGGGAGGTCATGAGACGGAGCATAGACTGTATATTATTAATATATTATGTTATTAATAATAATAATAATAATAATATGAATTTAATATCGGTTAATAACCGTTCCACCAGCTGCTCCCTCTAGAGGTCTGGAGAACTTCCGTTGTGTAATCTGGATGCTGCGTTTTTTTGTTGCATTTGTTTTCTGGGTTTGTGTGCTTTTCTTTTTGCATCGTTTCATATTTGCAGTGTGTTTATGTATTTAGTTGTGTTGTGGTATTTGCAGTGTGTTTATGTATTTGGTTGTGTTGTTGTATTTGCAGTGTGTTTATGTATTTGGTTGTGTTGTGTGTATTTGCAGTGTGTTTATGTATTTGGTTGTGTTGTGTGTATTTGCAGTGTGTTTATGTATTTGGTTGTGTTGTGTGTATTTGCAGTGTGTTTATGTATTTGGTTGTGTTGTGTGTATTTGCAGCGCAGCGCAGTGTTGTCAAATTAATGAAGTTGTTTTCTTAAACGAGAATTCCGGTCAATTTTTACGTTAGTCTTGATCGCTATAGCTACACGAGTACTTTCGATAGAGAAAACCCCGACCCGAATCAGTGCAGGTAACACGGAGAAGCTGCAGCTACATGTACAAGCATCCACTGAGCTAAAACGGCAGTGGTCGGGGCAAGTTTTAGAGTGCCTTTGTGCCTCTTAACAGACATAAATTGCAATTAATATTACTGTGCCACATGAACAGGGCCCTTACGTGTCAACAAGATGCGTTTTCAACTCAGACATTGTTTAAATTCACCTACCCTGGTCCTTGTATCGATCCTGCTGGTAGCTAGCTTGCCCTGCTAGCTGATAGCCATTAGCCGTTAGCTGCTAGCTGCCATCCGGTGAGTGTATTCAGACAGGCTTCTGTGAATAATCCCAATAATAATCCACGGGGCGGTGGTGTGGATATGTCCTCCAGAGGACAGGTCATGTCACGTCTTGAAGTGTATTCCCCCCTAAAAAAAAACATAGTGCGGTAGTAGCTGTTAGCTGCTAGCTGCCCTCCGGTGAGTGTGTACAGCCAGATAGCCGTTAGCTGCTAGCTGCCGTCCGGTGAGTGTATTCAAGGGGCGTGGCTTATGGGAAGTAGGTCACGGGGCGTGGCTTCCAGGAAGTAGGTCAAGGGGCGTGGGTTATGGGAAGTAGGTCAAGGGGCGTGGCTTCCAGGAAGTAGGTCAAGGGGCATGGGTTATGGGAAGTAGGTCAAGGGGCGTGGCTTCCAGGAAGTAGGTCAAGGGGCGAGGCCGTTCATCATTCTACCTGCTGCAGCGAATTCCATGATTCACCTCTGCAGTACATATACCCGGGCTGATCGTCCCATCGGCGCCAGATCGTTACACCTACCAGTGTGGTAACTTGGCTCAGTAATCTTTGTTTGTTTCTAGTTAACCTGTTGTTCCTAGTGCTCCTGTTAATGACCTGTTCCTCTGTCTAGACTCCGCTCTAACCCTGCCTTCTCTGCTGTTACACCACAATTCAGAGTCAAGTAGGCTATTGTACGTTTTACTTAACTATTTATTTTAGCTTTATTTAGTTATTTACCTCATTGGTATAAATGGGGTTAATAAATAGAAAGACCTGTCACTGTAACACAATACAGTTAAACAGCCACACATACTACATCCTCCAAAACTATTACACTGTTGAATTAACACAAACTGAACATTATTCATGAAAGTTATTA
>NC_050189.1:28561801-28564090 GCF_008315115.2 Sander lucioperca | reverse complement strand
CAGATACAGTATTAGGGGACCACTAAGGTCTATATAAAAGAGACTTCAGATACAGTATTAAGGGACCACTAAGGTCTATATAAAGAGACTTCAGATACAGTATTAGGGGACCACTAAGGTCTATATAAAGAGACTTCAGATACAGTATTAGGGGACCACTAAGGTCTATATAAAGAGACTTCAGATACAGTATTAGGGGACCACTAAGGTCTATATAAAGAGACTTCAGATACAGTATTAAGGGACCACTAAGGTCTATATAAAGAGACTTCAGATACAGTATTAGGGGACCACTAAGGTCTATATAAAGAGACTTCAGATACAGTATTAGGGGACCACTAAGGCCTATATAAAGAGACTTCAGATACAGTATTAGGGGACCACTAAGGCCTATATAAAGAGACTTCAGATACAGTATTAGGGGACCACTAAGGTCTATATAAAGAGACTTCAGATACAGTATTAGGGGACCACTAAGGTCTATATAAAGAGACTTCAGATACAGTATTAGGGGACCACTAAGGTCTATATAAAGAGACTTCAGATACAGTATTAGGGGACCACTAAGGCCTATATAAAGAGACTTCAGATACAGTATTAGGGGACCACTAAGGTCTATATAAAAGAGACTTCAGATACAGTATTAGGGGACCACTAAGGTCTATATAAAGAGACTTCAGATACAGTATTAGGGGACCACTAAGGTCTATATAAAGAGACTTCAGATACAGTATTAGGGACCACTAAGGTCTATATAAAGAGACTTCAGATACAGTATTAGGGGACCACTAAGGTCTATATAAAGAGACTTCAGATACAGTATTAGGGGACCACTAAGGCCTATATAAAGAGACTTCAGATACAGTATTAGGGGACCACTAAGGTCTATATAAAGAGACTTCAGATACAGTATTAGGGGACCACTAAGGTTTATATAAAGAGACTTCAGATACAGTATTAGGGGACCACTAAGGTCTATATAAAGAGACTTCAGATACAGTATTAGGGGACCACTAAGGTCTATATAAGAGACTTCAGATACAGTATTAGGGACCACTAAGGTCTATATAAAGAGACTTCAGATACAGTATTAAGGGACCACTAAGGTCTATATAAAGAGACTTCAGATACAGTATTAGGGGACCACTAAGGTCTATATAAAGAGACTTCAGATACAGTATTAGGGGACCACTAAGGTCTATATAAAGAGACTTCAGATACAATATTAGGGGACCACTAAGGTCTATATAAAGAGACTTCAGATACAGTATTAGGGGACCACTAAGGTCTATATAAAGAGACTTCAGATACAGTATTAGGGGACCACTAAGGTCTATATAAAGAGACTTCAGATACAGTATTAGGGGACCACTAAGGCCTATATAAAGAGACTTCAGATACAGTATTAGGGGACCACTAAGGTCTATATAAAAGCATCCAAAAAGCAGCATGTCATAGGACCTTTAATGCTAAATTTGGATTTTTTGCTCAGATCTGATTTTTTGTTTGGCTGTTCACATCACCTTTTAAAATGTGGCCTATATGAGATTCCAGTGTGAACTGTTTGCGGTTTCGAACTGACCCGCATGCGCAAAAGAACAATACCAATGACATCAGACACAGCACGCTGTTGCACTAAAGTTAGGGAGGTTATGGAGGAAGGAAGCATTTTCACTTTTATTTCAAAATGTTTGTGTAATGGCAGCTGTGACATTAATGAGCAGGTGCTGAGGAGGAGAAGAATGAAGAGAAAGAGAGACAAAATTGGCTATTTTGCGGGGTTATGGCTGCAAATTCCCTACAGAGGTCTGTGTGGACGCAGAGACGAAGCCAGGAGTGGTGGGACTGCGTGGTGAATATATAATATAATAGAGACACAGTTTATTTTATACTATATTATTTTATTTCGGATGTCGAGGGCAACTTTTGATTATCTCTGTCAGCGCCTCTCCTCAAGACCCCTACGGCAGGATACTCAATTTAGGCGATATGATCCTTCTAGTTTTGATTAAATTGAAGTTTCTCCCCATACACTAATTAGGTCTAACACCTATGCTCTCCCTCCATTTAGGGATTCAATCAAATCCGCCTTGGTTGTTCACACTGCGGCCGCATTGAAAAAATCAGACCTGGGTCTGATTCAGGACCACATATGGAAGTGAAAAAAAAATCAGATCTGGGCAAGATTTGAGTGTTCACACTACTTCTGAAGAAGTCAGATTTGGGTCACTTTTGCCTGCAGTCTGAACGTAGCCTTAGGTACACTACAAACACATTACTGCATAGGCT
>NC_050189.1:28538138-28556601 GCF_008315115.2 Sander lucioperca | reverse complement strand
CTCCTACTGGCTCCCACGTAATTCGAACCCTGCACCTGAGGTTTTCTTGTTATGTCAAAATGTCTGCCATATTCAATTCAATTCAATTCAATTTTATTTATAGTATCAAATCATAACAAGAGATATCTCGAGACACTTTACAGATAGAGTAGGTCTAGACCAGACTCTGTACTTTACGAAGCCCCAACTATTACAGTGGTTGCCTCAAGAGCAAGCATTAGCAGTAGCTATAGCGACAGTGGCAAGGAAAAACTCCCTTTTTTTGTTAGGAAGAAACCTCGGACAGACCCAGACTCTTGGTAGGCGGTGTCTGACGGCACCAGTTGGGGGAGTGGTGAATGGTGGCAATAATAGTCATAATAAAGATAGTGAAGCAGTGATCACAATGGTAGTCATAGTAGTTCATGTCATAGTAGGGCACAGCAGGGCGTTACGGGGTGTAGTGTGGCACAGCAGCCTGGGTGGACGCGGTTGGACGCGGCAGGACGCAGTCGGACACTGCGGGGAAACGCAGAGCGTAGCAGGGTGTAGTAAGTCCATAGCGTCAGCTGCACCCAGGACCCCGGTGTAGGTGCCACCCAATTCCAAGGCGATGTTCTGGGTGAAGAAGAAACAAAGGGACTCCGGGGAGAAAACTCCCCAGAGCTAGGTTAGTAACAGGCATTTCTGGGACTAAGATGCACACAAAAGGAGACAAGTGAAAAGAGAGAAGAGGGAGCGGCTCATTGTGTCCTTGGAAGGAGCTTCCCACAGCAGTCTAGAGTTATAATAGCATAACTAAGAGAGGCAGGCTAAAGAGAGGGGCCCTGGACCGGGCTCGTACTCTCCCCTGCCGGAACGGGCTTGTACTTCCTGCCTCCCTCTACTCTACTCTACTATGCTGCAACTCCTCACTCCCTAACTATAAGCTTTATCAAAGATGATGGTTTTCAGTTTATTCTTAAATGTGGCGACGGTGTCAGCCCCCCGAACCCAAGTTGGGAGCTGGTTCCACAGGAGAGGGGCCTGGTAGCTGAAGGCTCTGGCTCCCACTCTACTTTTAGAGACTCTAGGAACCACAAGTAGCTCTGAGTTCTGGGAGCGCAGTGCTCTAGTGGGACAATAAGGTACTAAAAGCTCTTCTATGTATGATGGTGCTTGACCATTTAGTGCTTTGTAGGTCAGGAGAAGGATTTTAAATTCAATCCTGGATTTTACAGGAAGCCAATGCAGAGAAGCTAATACAGGAGAAATGTGATCTCTTTTGTTAGTTCTTGTCAGAACACGTGCTGCAGCATTCTGGATCAGCTGGAGGGTCTTGAGGGACTTATTTGAGCAGCCTGATAGTAAAGAATTACAGTAGTCCAGCCGGGAAGTTACGAATGCATGGACTAGTTTTTCAGCATCGTTTTGAGACAGGATGTTCCTGATTTTGGCAATGTTACGAAGATGGAAAAAGGCTGTTCTTGAGGTTTGTTTTAAGTGGGCGTTAAAGGATAGATCCTGGTCAAAAATGACTCCTAGATTTCTGACAGTAGTGCTGGAGGCCAGGGCAATACCATCTAGGGTAGCTATATATTTAGATAATGAAGTTCGGTGGTGCTTGGGTCCCAGCACAATAACTTCCGTTTTGTTTGAGTTCAACATCAGAAAATTGTGGGTCATCCAGGATTTTATATCTTTAATGCACGCTTGAAGTTTAGCTAACTGACCGCTTTCGTCTGGCTTGATTGACAGATATAATTGGGTGTCGTCTGCGTAACAGTGAAAGTTAATTGAGTGTTTCCTAATAATATTGCCTAGAGGAAGCATATATAAAGAGAATAGAATTGGTCCAAGCACTGAGCCTTGAGGAACGCCATGGCTAACTTTAGCGTATTTGGATGGTTTATCGTTAATATTAACAAATTGGGATCGCTCAGAAAAATAGGACTTAAACCAGCTTAGTGCGATTCCTTTAATGCCAACTAAATGTTCCAGTCTCTGTAAGAGGATGGTATGGTCAACAGTGTCGAATGCAGCACTAAGATCTAATAAGACAAGTATGGAGACAAGTCCTTTGTCAGCAGCAGTTAGAAGGTCGTTAGTGATTTTCACCAGTGCCGTCTCTGTGCTATGATGCATTCTAAATCCTGACTGAAAGTCTTCAAATAGACTATTTCTATGCAGAAAGTCACACAATTGATTAGCGACTACCTTCTCAAGGATTTTGGAGAGAAACGGGAGGTTAGATATAGGTCTATAGTTGGCTAAGACCTCAGGGTCGAGGGTGGGTTTTTTCAGAATAGGTTTTATCACAGCTACTTTAAAAGACTGCGGTACGTGACCCGTTAATAAGGACATATTGATCGTATCTAGTAATGTGGTATTGACCACGGGTAGTGCTTCTTTAAGTAGCTTCGTTGGAATGGGGTCTAAGAGACAGGTAGTTGGCTTAGCTGAAGAGACCCTTAACATTAATTGTTGGAGGTCTAAAGGATAAAAGCCGTCTAAATAAGTATCAGGTCTTATCGTTCTCTCTAGCCCTCCTGCGCCCAATGGTGAGTCGTTGGAAGCTGTGGGCAGAAGGTGATGAATTTTTTCTCTAATTGTTATAATTTTATCATTAAAAAAGGTCATGAAGTCATCACTGCTCAGAGCTATAGGAATAGATGGCTCAATAGAGCTGTGACTATCTGTCAGCCTGGCTACAGTGCTGAAAAGAAACCTTGGGTTGTTCTTATTTTCTTCTATTAGTGTTGAGTAATAGTCTGATCTGGCATTTCTGAGGGCCCTCCTATAATTTTTTAGACTATCTTGCCAATCCACACGAGATTCTTCCAGTTTGGTGGAACGCCATTTACTTTCAAGTTTTCGTGAGATTTGTTTTAATTTGCGAGTTTGGGAGTTATACCAAGGTGCTAGTTTCCTTTCCTTCATCATCTTCTTTTTGAGAGGAGCAACCGAGTCTAAAGTAGTCCGTAGGCAGGCCGTAGCAGCGTCTACAAAGTTATCAAGTTGGGAGGGACTAGAGTTAACATAACAGTCCTCTGTTATATTAAGGCATGACATTGAGTTAAGTGCTGTTGGAATAGCTTCCTTAAATTTAGCTATAGCACTGTCAGATAAGCATCTAGTGTAGAAACTTTTATTTAATTTCGTATAGTCTGGTAGTAGGAATTCGAAAGTTATTAAAAAATGGTCTGATAATAAAGGATTCTGCGGAAATACTATTAAATCGTCAATTTTGATGCCATATTCTAGCACAAGGTCGAGGGTGTGGTTAAAACAGTGCGTGGCCTTATGCACCCTCTGACTGAAACCAATAGAATCTAGCAGTGAATTGAAAGCAGTACTAAGGCTATTGCTCTCAATGTCCACATGGATATTAAAATCACCTACAATAAGTACTTTGTCTGATTGAAGGACTATGCATGATAAAAACTCTGAGAATTCAGATAAAAACTCAGAATATGGACCTGGTGCTCGGTAAACAACAACGAATATAATTGGCTGTACTGTTTTCCATGTTGGGTGTTGAAGATTAAGAACAAGGCTTTCAAACGAGTTATAATTTAGTTTAGGTTTAGGATTAATTAACAGGCTCGAGTCAAATATGGCTGCAACTCCCCCTCCTCGGCCTGAGCCTCGTGGAATTTGGGTATTATTATGACTGGGAGGAGTGGCTTCGTTTAAACTAACATATTCGTCATGGCCCAGCCAGGTTTCGGTGAGGCAGAATAAGTCAATGTGGTTATCTGATATCAATTCGTTTACCAATAATGCTTTCGATGACAGAGATCTAATATTTAATAGTCCACATTTGATTTTCCTATTCTGTTCTATCGTTGCAGTGGTTGTTTTAATTCCAATTAGGTTGTTTAGTATAGCACCTCTTTTGTTAGCGTTTGGTTTAAACGGTCTCAGTCGGGGGACAGACACGGTGGTTATGGGATTATGAATGGGTGATTGCTCTGAAGGGAGCACAGAGGGGCGTGTAGCGCTGTATCTCTGATTATTGACTTTGGGAGAGTGTGTCTGGTCAGTGTGCTTGTGGGAGTGTTTACGGGATGTAAACAGTCAATCAGAGGTCTGGGTATGCAGGGCGTGGTGCATATAAATCCCATAGCACAAAAAAAAAAACAGCCTACATCAGTATTTAAGCATTAAGTAGGCATATAACAAATCAAATGAAAAATTGGTATCACTATGAGAGTATAATTTACTTTGTAATTTACATTAAGGGTCTCTGCTCTATCTTTATTTTAGCATAATTGTATTGTTTCATTCTGCTGTTTTTTGTAGTAAGTTAGTGTCAATCTGTCACCACCGAATAAAGTAGGATAGGCTTATCATTATAATTTTGCTGAATAAACTCAACCACCAAAAACTACTTATTTTTCACTGTCACTTTTGTTATTAAAATGTTTCTTTTCTTTCATGAGCATCCAGTACAAGTTGTAGAAAGCAGGAGCTTCCGCTGAGCACCTGAACGCAACACCAGCGTTGTAGACAGAGGGAGAGGGGAGAGGAGGAGGTGGAGGCAGATCGAGGAGAAGTATGAAGAATATGCCCGGTATCTAAGCTAACAGACGGGAAGAGCATCTCGTCCTCCCTCGCTCGTTAAGGGCCGACTGGAAACGGAGGGAGGCTGAGGACAGGATGGAAGAGAAGAAGCCGTTTATTTGTGGGGTGGTGGAAGGTACAGTAACATCGGCCGTCTTCATAACTGACCTCCTGTCAGATCATGTGATTTTTTTTCTTACCTAGGTGAGACGATTTTGAATAGACCACCGTTTGACCTATATTTAAGCATTGATTTGTCATTACTGCAGGTGAAGGGGGCGCGGGAGTGGTAGCCTAATATGTGTATGAACACTGACGTACGTAGGTTGTAAAGGTCTTTATGAGATGATGTGGTGGTGATCAGCCACGCTTGAAGTGGAGATCAACGAGCAGGCGGTGTAAAGAATTCAGTACTGTCTGCTGGTTCCAAGGCTGCAGCCCAAGGAATCTGGATAATGGCTAGTGGTAACGAAGATGATGACATTTGATATTGACAATGATGGTGAAGGTGAAGATGATGATTGAGAAGGTAGGCCTAATTATGATAATAATGACTGGAGACTGTGATGATTTGCTGTGATGACATGACAGTAGTTATGATGATGGTGGAGGTGCTGTGACAGATGATGTGAGGAAGAACACTACCAACAAAGGATGATGATAGTGGTGATAATAATGATGAGACAAGGAAAATTGAAGGGCCTCATTATGCCAATGAAAAGTATTGATGATGATGGAAATGGTGGGAATAATGGAGATACAAAATAGTAGGATAGGATAACCACAACACTAGCAGTGGTGATAGTAATTACATTAATGACGCTACAGGTTATGCCAATGACAAAGCAGGGTACAGACTAATTACTGCAGACAATGGTGAAGAAGATGAAGCAATTGATGATGATAATTGCAAAAGAAGGTGGTAACTGTAATAAGACATTATGCTGCAAATATGTATCTCATTATATGCTGCAAGTATAGACCCTGACAATAATAACAAATATTGTTTTCTGTGTAAGAAAATTGTAAGGATTTCTAATGTTTTTTCACAAGATAATAATCTAGAATCCTGAACAGCATGGACAGGTGATAAACTGCAGATCTGTTCTCATCATTTCTGTCAGTGTCACTGCTGAATCTCTGAGTCATCAAAAGACTGCACAATTTATACAAATGATTCAATGCTAACAGTTGTTTCTCTTTATAGTTGCACAGTCATGAAACCACACTGCATTGTGTTGAGTTATTATGGAGATGAATTGTGTGATTTCATGTAATCACAGTAGACATAGACATGCCTTGTCAAAACTGTTGGCTGTGGGGAGAACAGATCGATATGCTGCTAAAATGAAGTGGAAATATGTCATCTTTGTATTTAAGGTCTGTTTTATCGCTAATTAATCGATTAATTAAGTCTATGAAATGTCAGGTAATAGTGAAAAACCACCACCAGTCCAAACCCCCATATGTAATTCAGTGACAAAAAAAAACTGTGCTTTTCCTACTATGTCAAAATGTCTGCTGTGAAAAAGGTCCATTGCGAACACACACACATCCAATAGAGTTAGTAATTAGGTCTGGCTAAGTGGGGAGCACTCTGCAGGACACACACACACACGTACACAGGTAGTGCACATGCACACCAAAATGCACACTCCCAACGTGCATGCAGGAGAAAGCAGTCTGGACTGTTAGTGGATCAGATGTACTTCTCACCATGACCCACTTACTGTACACACTTCGCTCGCTCGCACACACGCACACACGCACACACACACACACACACACACACGACTTATTCCTTATTTAAAAAAAAAAAAAACGAGGGACACTGGAGATGCTCCCATTTCTAAAAATAGAAAATGTGATGGAGGGTGTGGCTGGAGTTAATTAATGCCTCTGCCAAACACAGAGGGGATGTGACCAAGCGAGCACTGGAAGAGCTTGCATACATTCAGTACTGTAGCTGTGTTCAGTAGCGGATAACTGTCCAGTTTGTGATTAATTGCTACAGAGCTTGGAACAAAAAAAAAAAAAAAAAAAAGTAGAGCCATAGAACCTCATTATATGATGTATGCTACAGTATGTCTGTCTGAATATAAAATTGTGGGAAAATAACATTTGCAGCAAAGATAAAATAACATGTATTTTATTTGTTTCCCTCTGCAGGTTTCTATGGGAGGCCATGGACTATGGATCAGAGGAAGGTTCTCTTCCAATGGTAAGTCTGTAAGCATTCTTTAAAGTAGCTTGAACACTGAAATGAACCTGGTGTCTGCAAGCCTGCATGCACTGTACTGTCTGTGAGCACAGGTGCCCATACATCTAGTTAAACTGGTCAGAGGGGATGTTTTTATGGTGGTTCTTCACATAAGTAGTGTGAGCTCAGAAGCTACTGACCTGACGCCTGTGGGCTAAATCCAGTTGCAGGCCTCTATATCAGTGCCAGGCAGACCTGAGAGAAATCACTGATGCAGAATGACTCCATAGCAAAGGGCAGGCTCATCCTCAGTCCTGAGGCTCAGCCGTGGATGACAGGAGGGGGAGAGGGAGGGGGCAGATACTGCATTTTGTTATAGTGGACGGAGAAGGAGGATCGAAGATGGGATAATTTTACTCCATAGATATTATTTCAGCCATGTTAGCAGTGACCTTTCCTCTGCGGCAACATAAGGTTTCATTTGTGGATGAATTGTGATCACTTTGGTGATCCTTTACCTTTGCATCTAGTGCCATTATCAGGTCTAAAAGTCTATATCTATAATTTCTATTTCTAGGTCAAAATTTCCATAAGGCACAGCCTCAGCTGTAGCTCCAGACTTGTTGATGTGCATCCTAAAGTGTAGTTTATTTAATGGCACAAATATTCACTGTTTCCCAGAGAATGTTATGCTTAGGGTTGAAAAGCCTCTTAAAGTTAAGATGACTATGGAACTCCACAATAAAATGTACCTATTGAAATGTGAGAAGACTCTGGCATACTATGCTGCCTTGCAAAGAAGGATGAATGAATGGTAATAAAAATAGTTTCCCCACACATTTTCTTAAACTGGAATCAGTATATTTCTAATACAGAATATATGTGTCCTTGTAGCCTTTATAGAGGGAAGATATTGCTCTACCCGTGGCTCTTTATTTAGCAACATCTTTTTTTCCATGCAGAGACTTTCACACCAGGGAGATGCTCAGCACAACCACACTCTTTATGTGGAGCGACACCAGTGAAGTGCTATAACAGGCTGTCTTCTGCAAAGCACAACGTAGAACTTATGGAAAAAAAGCCATTTAAAGCAGATAAAATCAGCATCCAAGACAATCAAATGTTCTATGAGACAGTAATCTAAATCAGGTCAGCAGGGTCATGAGCCAAGTCTCTCTGAATCTTGACTAAACAAAACCAAGGCAGCTCCTTTATTGAGACTGCCACGGCAGTTTTAAACAGCTCCCAAAGAGACGAGCTCTTTGAGCTTGAATCAGCTCGCAGTGATTTCCATGACGGTGAACTACAGTGGAATACTAAAAGATCATCTCCAAGTAAGAAAACACACAAAGTGCCATTTTAGACCAATTAATGAAAATTAAAATATGAACACGCTGATAATGGGGCAACAGTATGTTGAGTATGAATTGATGCTCTAATGAAGGATGTGGCATTCCCTTTTTATGTAAATTTATATTACCCCATGTGTATACCATGTAGTTAGTAGGGAACCAATTAAGTGTTGATGACACACTGATTTTTACAAACGAGTGAAGCTACATAAATCCCTGTTGGGAACTGTGACACAGTTTTGTGGTTCAACAGCCAATAGTGACAGCCGATTCTACATCCCCGGAGATAAGTTGTTCCCCCTGCTCTCTGCTTTCCTCTGCTCTTAAACATTAGGACCAAATCCTTATAGCACACTGTTTGTTCCTATTCATCTACGATAAACTGTATAAATATAATATTTTGGAAACAAAGGTAGGTTGCAGCCTCGTGGAGGCGACTTACATACCATCTGTCCAGGAAATGAGCAGAGAGAGAGAGAGAGAGAGAGAGAGAGAGAGAGCATAGTCCACCCACAAATGGCAAGGATGATGAGAGCTGGTCCCTGTCCAGAGAGAGAGAGAGAGAGAGCAATATTCATGTTTTTGTGTGTATGATGCAGCTATTGTTTTCATTCCTAGTACTATGCTCTATTTATTCAGGAGATCATAAAAAAGTCAGTGTAGTATGTCGAAAAAAGTCATAGTATAGTATGTCAAAAAAAGTCATAGTATAGTATGTCATGAAAAAGTCATAAAAACGTCATAGTATAGTATGTCGAAAAAGTCATAAAAACGTCATAGTATAGTATGTTGAAAAAAGTCATAAAAAGTCTTAGTAAAGTATGTCGAAAAAAGTCATAGTATACAGTATGTCGGAAAAAGTCACAAAAAAGTCGTGGAATAGTATGCTAATATAGCATGCCGTAAAAAGTCATAATATAGTATGTTGGAAAAAGTCATAGTACAGAATGTCGAAAAAAGTCATAGTATAGTATTGCGAAAAAAGTTATAGTATAGTGTGCTGAAAGAAGTCATAGTATAGCATGTCGAAAAAAGTCATAAAAAGTCATAGTATAATATGTTGGAAAAAAGTCATTGTATATTATGTCGAAAAAAGTCATAAAAAAGTCATAGTTTAGTACGGTGGTTCCCAACCTGGGGTCCGGGGACCCCTAAGGGGGGCGGCAAAGATCACAGGGGGGGCGCAAGTCTTTATCTGGTTTGAGGTTGAGGTAAAAAAAAAAATATTTGCACGTTAAAAAAATTATGATAATACACTAGACTATATAATGTATACAAAAGTCTGTATAAAAACTATATATTTTTGTTCTCACTTAAACTTGTAGGCAGGCTACTTAGTAGGCCAAATCTCCGGGACCTCTTAACCTGGGACCCTTGCTGTCATCAGGTCAACTGTTAGCTGTTAGCTGCTAGCTGCTATCATCCTCGTTTTTCCTGCCGCCACGGCATCACTATTTTATGAACGAAACATAGCGGAGAAACGTAAGTTCTGTGCTGATAACTCCTCTGTATCAAAAAAGAAAGTAAGGGAAAGTTACCTCAACTTCGGTTTCGGAGGGGGGCTCAGCTTTTCTTAGACATAAGTGGGGGGGGCGCCAATGAAAAAAGGTTGGGAACCACTGGTTTAGTATATTGAAAAAAGTCATAAAAAGTCATAGTATAATATGTCAAAAAAGTCATAGTATAGTATGTCGAAAAATGTCATAGTATAGCATGTTGAAACAAGTCCTGAAAGTCATAGTATAGCTGTCATAAAAAGTCACAGTATATGTCATAAAAAAGTCAGTGTAGTATGTCGAAAAAACTCATAGTATAGTATGTCAAAAAAAGTCATAGTATAGTATGTCGAAAAAATTCATAAAAAAGTCATAGTATAGTATGTTGAAAAAAGTCATAGTATAGTATGTCGAAAAAGTCATAAAAACGTCATAGTATAGTATGTTGAAAAAAGTCATAAAAAGTCTTAGTAAAGTATGTCGAAAAAAGTCATAGTATACAGTATGTCGGAAAAAGTCACAAAAAAGTCGTGGAATAGTATGCTAATATAGCATGCCGTAAAAAGTCATAATATAGTATGTTGGAAAAAGTCATAGTACAGAATGTCGAAAAAAGTCATAGTATAGTATTGCGAAAAAAGTTATAGTATAGTGTGCTGAAAGAAGTCATAGTATAGCATGTCGAAAAAAGTCATAAAAAGTCATAGTATAATATGTTGGAAAAAAGTCATTGTATATTATGTCGAAAAAAGTCATAAAAAAGTCATAGTTTAGTACGGTGGTTCCCAACCTGGGGTCCGGGGACCCCTAAGGGGGGCGGCAAAGATCACAGGGGGGGCGCAAGTCTTTATCTGGTTTGAGGTTGAGGTAAAAAAAAAAATATTTGCACGTTAAAAAAATTATGATAATACACTAGACTATATAATGTATACAAAAGTCTGTATAAAAACTATATATTTTTGTTCTCACTTAAACTTGTAGGCAGGCTACTTAGTAGGCCAAATCTCCGGGACCTCTTAACCTGGGACCCTTGCTGTCATCAGGTCAACTGTTAGCTGTTAGCTGCTAGCTGCTATCATCCTCGTTTTTCCTGCCGCCACGGCATCACTATTTTATGAACGAAACATAGCGGAGAAACGTAAGTTCTGTGCTGATAACTCCTCTGTATCAAAAAAGAAAGTAAGGGAAAGTTACCTCAACTTCGGTTTCGGAGGGGGGGCTCAGCTTTTCTTAGACATAAGTGGGGGGGGCGCCAATGAAAAAAGGTTGGGAACCACTGGTTTAGTATATTGAAAAAAGTCATAAAAAGTCATAGTATAATATGTCAAAAAAGTCATAGTATAGTATGTCGAAAAATGTCATAGTATAGCATGTTGAAACAAGTCCTGAAAGTCATAGTATAGCTGTCATAAAAAGTCACAGTATATGTCATAAAAAAGTCAGTATAGTATGTCAAAAAAAGTCATAGTATAGTATGTCGAAAAAATTCATAAAAAAGTCATAGTATAGTATGTTGAAAAAAGTCATAAAAAGTCATGTTACATGTTGAAAAAAGTCCTGAAAAAGTCATAGTATAATTTGTCATAAAAAAGTCAGTGTAGTATGTCAAAAAAGTCATAGTATAGTATGTCATAAAAAAGTCATAGTATAGCATGTCATAAAAAAGTCATAGTATAGTATGTTGAAAAAAGTCATAAAAAGTCATGTTACATGTTGAAAAAAGTCCTGAAAAAGTCACAGTATAATTTGTCATAAAAAAGTCAGTGTAGTATGTCAAAAAAGTCATAGTATAGTATGTCAAAAAAGTCATAGTATAGCATGTCATGAAAAAGTCATAAAAAAGTCATAAAAAAGTCATAGTATAGTAGGTCAAAAAAGTCATTAAAAGTCATAGTAAAGTATGTCTAAAAAGTCGTAGGAGAGTATGTCGGAAGAACTCACAAAAAAGTCATAGTATAGCATGTTGAAAAAAGCCCTGAAAAAGTCATGGTATAGCTGTCATAAAAAAGTCATAGTATATGTCAAAAAAGTCATAGTATAGTATGTCGAAAAAAATCATAAAAAAGTCATAGTATAGTATGTCGAAAAAAGTCATAATATAGCATGCCGTTAAACGTTATAGTACAGAATGTCGAAAAAAGTCATAGTATAGTATGCTGAAAGAAGTCATAAAAAGTCATAGTATAATATGTCATAAAAAAGTCAGTGTAGTATGTCGAAAAAATTCATAGTATAGTATGTTGAAAAAAGTCATAAAAAGTCTTAGTAAAAGTATGTCTAAAAAGTCATAATATAGCATGTCGAAAAAAGTCATAAAAAAGTCACAGTATAGTATGTCGAAAAAAGTCATAAAAAAGTCACAGTATAGTATGTCGAAAAAATTCATTAAAAAGTCGTAGGATAGTATGCCGTAAAAAGTCATAATATAGCATGTCGAAAAAAGTCACAAAAAGTCATAGTATAGTATGTCGAAAAAATTCATAAAAAAGTCATAGTATAGTATGTCGAAAAAAGTCAAAAAGTCATAGTATAGTATGTCGAAAAAAGTCACAAAAAAGTCGTAGGATAGTATGCCGTAAAAAGTCATAGTATAGTATGCCGTAAAAAGTCATAGTATAGCATGTCATAAAAAGTCATAGTATAGCATGTCATAAAAAGTCATAGTATACAGTTTGTCGGAAAAAGTCACAAAAAAGTCGTGGAATAGTATGCTAATATAGCATGCCGTAAAAAGTCATAATATAGTATGTTGGAAAAAGTCATAGTACAGAATGTCGAAAAAAGTCATAGTATAGTATGTCGAAGAAATTCATAAAAAAGTCATAGTATAGTATGTTGAAAAAAGTCATAGTATAGCATGTCATAAAAAAGTCATAGTATAGTATGTTGAAAAAAGTCATAGTATAGTATGTTGAAAAAAGTCATAAAAAGTCATAGTATAATTTGTCATAAAAAAGTCAGTGTAGTATGTCAAAAAAGTCATAGTATAGTATGTCATAGTATAGCATGTCATAAAAAAAGTCATAGTATAGTATGTTGAAAAAAGTCATAAAAAGTCATGTTACATGTTGAAAAAAGTCCTGAAAAAGTCATAGTATAATCTTTCATAAAAAAGTCAGTGTAGTATGTCAAAAAAGTCATAGTATAGTATGTCAAAAAAGTCATAGTATAGCATGTCATGAAAAAGTCATAAAAAAGTCATAAAAAAGTCATAGTATAGTAGGTCAAAGAAGTCATTAAAAGTCATAGTAAAGTATGTCTAAAAAGTCGTAGTAGAGTATGTCGGAAGAACTCACAAAAAAGTCATAGTATAGCATGTTGAAAAAAGTCCTGAAAAAGTCATAGTATAGCTGTCATAAAAAAGTCAAAAAGTCTTAGTATAGTATGTCGTAAAAAGTCATAATATAGCATGCCGTAAAACGTTATAGTACAGAATGTCGAAAAAAGTCATAGTATAGTATGCTGAAAGAAGTCATAAAAAGTCATAGTATAATATGTCATAAAAAAGTCAGTGTAGTATGTCGAAAAAAGTCATAGTATAGTATTTCATGAAAAAGTCATAAAAAAGTCATAGTATAGTTTGTTGAAAAAAGTCATACAAAGTCTTAGTAAAGTATGTCTAAAAAGTCATAATATAGCATGTCGAAAAAAGTCATAAAAAAGTCACAGTATAGTATGTCGAAAAAAGTCATAAAAAAGTCACAGTATAGTATGTCGAAAAAATTCATAAAAAAGTCGTAGGATAGTATGCTGTAAAAAGTCATAATATAGCATGTCGAAAAAAGTCACAAAAAGTCATAGTATAGTATGTCGAAAAAATTCATAAAAAAGTCATAGTATAGTATGTCGAAAAAAGTCAAAAAGTCATAGTATAGTATGTCGAAAAAAGTCACAAAAAAGTCGTAGGATAGTATGCCGTAAAAAGTCATAGTATAGTATGCCGTAAAAAGTCATAGTATAGCATGTCATAAAAAGTCATAGTATAGCATGTCATAAAAAGTCATAGTATACAGTTTGTCGGAAAAAGTCACAAAAAAGTCGTGGAATAGTATGCTAATATAGCATGCCGTAAAAAGTCATAATATAGTATGTTGGAAAAAGTCATAGTACAGAATGTTGAAAAAAGTCATAGTATAGTATTGCGAAAAAAGTCATAGTATAGTATGCTGAAAGAAGTCATAGTATAGAGCATGTCGAAAAAAGTCATATAAAGTCATAGTATATGTTGGAAAAAAGTCGTATAATATTTCTAAAAAAGTCATAGTTTAGTATATTGAAAACAGTCATAAAAAGTCATTGTATAATATGTCAAAAAAGTAATAGTATAGTATGTTGAAAAAAGTCATAAAAAGTCATAGTATAGTATGTTGAAAAAAGTCATAAAAAGTCATAGTAAAGTATGTCTAAAAAGTCATAGTATAGTATGTCGGAAAAACTCACAAAAATAGTCATAGTACAGTATGTCGTTAAAAGTCATAATTTAGCATGTCGAAAAAAGTCAGTAAATTATGTTGAAAAAAGTCATAGTGCAGAATGTCTAAAAAAAGTCATAAAAAGTCATAGTTTAGTATGTTGAAAAAAAGTCATAGTATAGCATGTTGAAAAAAGTCCTGAAAAAGTCATCGTATAGCTGTCATAAAAAAGTCATAGTATGTGTCGTGAAAAAGTCAGTGTAGTATGTCGAAAAAAGTCATAGTATAGTATGTCAAAAAAAAGTCATAGTATAGCATGTCGAAAAAAATTCATAAAAGTCATAGTATAGTATGTCGAAAAACGTCATAAAAAGTCATCAGAATCAGAATCAGAAAAAGCTTTATTGCCAAGTACGTTTACACACACAAGGAATTTGTCCTGGTGCTGTAGGTGCATGTCACATTAAAGCAACACGCACAGACACACCGAGTCGCCATATATGCGGCGCCAAAACAACTCTCTCTTAACTCTCGCAGGGAGAATACAGCATCACATGAGGAGAGGAGAGGGGAAAAAAAGCAACTCTCAGACTATTCTCATAAAGATAAGAACAGTGTGGGAACAGGAAAAAAAAACACCTCAGCACATAGGCACACAAACAGTACATTTGCACTGCTGAACATAACATAACATAACATAAATGTACAGTTGCACATTTGGCTGCGAAGGCGTGGGACTGGGGAGAGGGTAGGTTGGGGGAGTTTGGCCTGCTGAGAAACGCACAGCCCGGCAGTCCCACTAGTGACCCAGTCCGCAGAATGTTATAGCGAAACACAGCACGTTGCCATGGTGACACCCTTGAACAGTCCAGAACCGATACGACAATCAGCAGGCAGTGGGGAAGACGGGGGAGGAACCAAGAGAGTCTCGCTTGCAGAGCCCCAACAGGGTGACTGTTTGTTCCAAGATACGGCCTTGGCAAGGCCGTTCAGGATAAGGGAGCCGAAAGATTAAATTTGTTTTGTCTATGCGAATGGCTGCTCTAATTTAAACATTCATTCTATTGTCCAACTACACACTGTTTAACTGGTCAATTTTTCTTTCCAAATCCATGACCTTCCTCATGATGGTATCCAAGCCGCGGGTCATTACCATGTTGTTTTCCATCACGCGATTAATAGTTCCAGTTTGCGAACTGATCGCTTTTCCGACAGCTTCAGTCAGGCCAGGCAGCTTCCCTGGGCTTTGGACAGCTACCAAAGTCTTTCCAATTCTTCGATAAACCAGAGCGAAGCATCCTCCAATCAGCAACATTCCAGTTATCAGGGTTCCAAATAGGTAGATATCCTCAACGTCCTCCACGGAAAGAGCAGAGAGACACACGACACGCCATTTCTCCCAGCCGTCCATCGTATACCCCATCGTATACCTGCAACGTCCCGTCAGGACATGCTGGCTCACCCGAACCAGTGCTCCTCCTCGAGAATACAGTGTCAATTGCGTTGAGAGACCAGTTAATCAATTCCATGATTTTTAGGTATTTGTAGAGCCTTGCAGGGAGAGTCTCTAAAAAGTTAACAGCAGACAACACAAGACAAGATAGCAAGCAGGGTAGGCCTGGGAGGGAGAGGGAGAAAAAGCGACCGCCTTCACTGAGAGCTGGAAAGAGACATAGTTTAGTATGTTGAAAAAAGTCATAAAAAGTCATAGTGTAGCATGTTGAAAAAAGTCCTGAAAAAGTCATAGTATATTATGTAAAAAAAGTCATAGTATAGTATGTCGTAAAAAGTAATAATATAGCATTTCATAAAAAGTCACATAAAAGTTATAGTATAGTGTGTCGAAAAAATTCATAAAAAAGTCATAGTATAGTATGTCAAAAAAAAGTCATAGTATAGTATGTCGAAAAAAGTCACAAAAAAGTCGTGGAATAGTATGCTGTAAAAAGTCATAATATAGTATGTCGGAAAAAGTCATAAAAAAGTCATAATATAGCATGCCGTAAAAAGTCATAGTACAGAATGTCGAAAAAAGTCATAAAGTCATAGTATAGTATGTCATAAAAAGTAATAATATAGCATGTCATAAAAAGTAATAATATAGCATGTCATAAAAAGTCATAGTATACAGTTTGTCGGAAAAAGTCACAAAAAAGTCGTGGAATAGTATGCTAATATAGCATGCCGTAAAAAGTCATAATATAGTATGTTGGAAAAAGTCATAGTACAGAATGTCGAAAAAAGTCATAAAAAAGTCATAGTATAGTATTGCGAAAAAAGTCATAAAAAAGTCATAGTATAATATGCTGAAAGAAGTCATAGTATAGCATGTCGAAAAAAGTCATAGTATAATATGTCATAAAAAGGTCAGTGTAGTATGTCGAAAAAAGTCATAGTATAGAATGTCATGAAAAAGTCATAAAAAAGTCATAGTGAAGTATGTCTAAAAAGTCATAGTATAGTATGTCGGAAAAACTCACAAAAAAGTCATAGTACAATATGCCGTAAAAAGTCATAGTACAGAATGTTGAAAAAAGTCATAGTATATGTCATAAAAAAAGTCATAGTATTGTATGTCGTAAATAGTCATACAAAAGTCATAGTATAGTATGTCGTAAAAAAGTCGTAGTATTAAAGTTTGTTGATAAAAGTCATAGTGTAGTATGTCGAAAGAAAGTCAATAAAAAGTAATAGTATAGTATGTCATAAAAAGTCATGGTATAGTAACGTGTTTATATTAATAATAGTCTGTGTGTGTGTGTTCAGGCGATAGAGAGGGGTTTGGTGTTTGAGGTGTTGTACTCTCCAGCCATCAAAGACTCCACCAGGAGGTGCTACACCATACCAACGCTGTGTGTCTGATGGAGACGTGTAAAGGGAAGGTACATCCTCTTCCGTCCCAACACACTTCCTGTCCCTGTGACAGGATGTCCCGATTGGCTCTGTCTTGACTCACCTCTTTGTGTTTCAGCGTGTGATCCTGTCCAGTGCCGTGGAGAAGGTTGATGATGATATATGCAGCATGTTCAGTCTGAACTCATAAATAATAATAATATAATAATGTCTGTGTGTCCTTAGTCTCTGGAGCTCAGAGGGCCCTATGACATCACCAACCTGTATCCTTCCTATTGGTTCAGACACAAACTGTAGTCTTCAGGGGCTTCTGGACACATTTATTATTCTTACAAATTATTTAATAAAGTTTTTGAAACACAACGAGTCAAAAATTTAGTCAAATGTTTTATTTTTATTTTTTTAAATCAGTGTGCGGTACAAATGCTGCACTCTGATTGGTCAGCACCGAAGCAGGTAATGATGTCATCAAAAATAGAGCTCTGCAGTACATTCAGTCAGAAATATAAAAATATAAATCTACAAATAGGAAGATTTCAGAACAAATCAACAACCCCTTTTAGGGAACAAACAACCATCTGAATGGATCCTTTTTTTTTAGAAATGTTTTACTTCACAACATCTCAAACAGTTTAATGACCATAATTAATTCCATTAATATAAAACATATAAATCTACAAATAGGAAGATTTCAGACCCTTAATCAAACTCTTAAACATATTTAAAAACTCATTTAAACTTTTTTAAATGTAGTCCCTTTAGACAAAAAACAAACGATCTGAACGTTAGATTTTCAAGAAACAACATTTTGTTTCTGGAAACAATCTAATGATTCATTATTCAATGTTTTCAACACAAATAAATACAGCTTAACGCTGGGTGTGTATAGGAGACAACATTAAAAACAGTGTAAAAGCCCTTTAGTGTTAGCATTGATTAGCTGATATAAAACCGTTGGTGTGTTGAAGGACGCGTGGACATCTGAGAACTGGATTGATCAGCAGGAGTATTAAAACGATCTGAAATGGAAGCACCTGATCGGTTTGAGTTTGTAAGTTTATTTGATTAGGACAATGCACATTAATCAACATTTCTGTAAATGCCCCAGTGTTAGCCAGTCAGCTAATTTTCAACTGTAGTCCTAATTACCTAGCATGCATGTCTTTATGGTGGGAAGAAACCGGAGCACCTGGAGGAAACCCACGCAAACACGGGGAGAACATGCAAACTCCACACAGAAAGGCCCGGAACGACCTGGATTCGAATCCAGAACCTTCTTGCTGTGAGGCAGAAGTGCTAACCACTGAGCCACCGTGCTGCCTCTTTGGTCGTTTCAGCAGCAAGGTCATGATGACGTCTTCCTGCAGGAGAGGACTGTGATTGGCCGGCTGCTCAGAGGCCCAGGATGTGACCCTGAAGACAAATGACAACATCTGTTTAATAAACTATGAAACACATTTTCTTACCATAAATACTTGAAATGATAAAGTAAGAAAATATAAACCACCTTGGTGTTTTCAACTATTTGTACGACAAATATACTGACAAAATACTGTTCTATGACTTTTTTCGACATACTAAACTGTGGCTTTCTTCGACATATTATACTATGACTTTTTAGGACAT
>NC_050189.1:28534709-28537938 GCF_008315115.2 Sander lucioperca | reverse complement strand
CTGCACTCCGCAGAGAAAGCATCAACTAGCACGCTAACGCTACGCCATTTTAATAAAATGAAGGGTTTTATTCGGGCTCGAGTCCATAGATAAAGATAATATGGATAAAGGCACGCAGAACTGAAGGCTCGGTTAGCAACGATTAGCTCTGATTAGCGGTTAGCTCCTTTATAAAGATATGGAGTGGAGGAGCTGCCACTGAGAGGGGTAACAACCAGACTCAGAGGGTAACAACCACACTCTGAGAGGAGGGGTAACAACCAGACTCTGAGAGGAGGGGTAACAACCAGACTCTGAGAGGAGGGGTAACAACCAGACTCTGAGAGGAGGGGTAACAACCAGACTCTGAGAGGAGGGGTAACAACCAGACTCTGAGAGGAGGGGTAACAACCAGACTCTGATAAATGACGTTCGGGGAGCTTTCACAGCAGCGTGGCTGCGTTGTTTCAACGGTTTTATTAGTACAGTTAATCTCACGGCAAGACCAGCAGCAACTGACGTAACGATAGCATCTCTGAGCACACGGCATGCAACTTCACGAGGGGGAGGGGCTGGAGGCAGCTCCTCTGACACGCGCTATAAAAGAAAATACACCATTGTATGTATGTATGCATGCATGCATGCATATATGCATGCATGTATGCATATATATATATATATATATATATATATATATATATATATATATATATATATATATATATATATATATATATATATATATATATTAGGGCCGGGACTTTAACGCGTTAATTAAGATTAATTAATTACGGGACTTTAACGCGTTAATTAAGATTAATTACGCAAAAAATAAATAACATAATTTTAACCACACTTATTTTTGCACCGCGGAACGTTTTTCAATGAATGAGTTTCGACGGACCGATTATACTGGAGCACCAACTAGCGTTCTTGACTTCCGACAACAACAAACCACAGTGAACATGAAGGAAGAAGCTGACGAGACCGCTTTGCTCGGCCCCGTGGATGGGAAATTTAGTTTTAAAAAACGAAAGGATGGAAGCGTCGACAAGAGCATGGTTGTGTTCAAGCTATGCAACAAGGAATCACCGCAGCACATCGAGCCTCAAATATCACCTCAACGCTAAACACACAGGAGTTAGTGTGGACGTTAGCCCGACTCCGAGTAAAGTTACAAGGACCCACACCCAACTCACACTCCACCAGATGACTGGTTTCAGGACCAGGGTAACTAATATTTATATGCAATTAAAATGCGATTAATTTCGATTAATTAATTACAAAGCCTCTAATTAATTAGATAAATTTTTTTAATCGAGTCCCGGCCCTAATATATATATATATATATATATATATATATATATATATATATATATATATATATATATATACATACACTATATTAGACAGTTAATTAACACAATTAACTGTCTAGTAAATTTCAAAGACAGTGTTTAAAAAGTGCAGTCCACATGTTTACATATGTTTATTACAGTAAATAATACTTAAATAATCAAAATAATGTAATACTAAGTGTGGTAAAGCCACATATTTGTTTTTATATTTCTGCATTCTGCCCTTTAGTTTGTGTGATTAGTTTCTGACTTTCATATGAATGCTTCCACCAGGCTTGGTCAGTGCTCAATATACTACTGTGACTGAAGTAGTTAAATAAAAGATGTCATTCATATAAATTCATGCATCACCTAATTTCATCATCACATCCAGGCCTGGCCTCCAGGAAACAGTTTATTTAATCTATCTAATCGTGCGTTGTTCATACTATACAATGATTTATTATTTGTCTTTGTTGAATAATACAGAAGACAAAGAGCTTAAAAAAGAATCGCATATTGAATCGCAATCTTTGGGGGAAAAAAATCGCTATTAGATTATTTTCAAAAATCATTCAGCCCTACTGACTTCATTTAAAACTTTATCAGCCTTTTCTAATTATCTCAACAACTGTCATACTATATTCACCAAACTTCTAATCACCATATGAACAGCAGTTTATTAGTCTTCATAAAGGCAATATAACAGCACCAATGACTGTCACATGAATATTTTATATTATATATCCCATACTACACCCTAGTGGTCAGGATGTATATTACAGACATTTACACTTCCTTTCTCCACATTTGATCTCAAACAACAGAATGAACAGATGATCCATGGAGCCTCGACTCTCTTCCTGGTTTCTTTAGAGTGGTTGTTGTGTCCTGAACACTGACCTGAACATGGCTGGTATCAGAGTCAGAGTCTTCTGCTGGTCTCCTGGGGACCTCGTTGGTATCAGAGTCTGAGTCTGCTGTTGGTCTCCTGAGGACCTTGTTGCTCCGCTTCTCCTGGTTCTGGTTGTCCTCTTCCATTCCTCTCTTGTCCTGAAATCCAGCAATGGTCAGAATGTTAAAATAATAACAGGACTTAACTGAACAGTAATATGTACCTGTTGTATTTTAATGCAGGCTAATAATAATAATAAGGTTAGGGATGCACCGAACCCAGATTTTTGGGGTACGACTGAATACTGAATCCACTGGTTAAGATTCTGCTGAATCCGAAACCGAATCCTCCTCAGTCCATTAACACAGTAAACACATTAATGAAGTAAACAATGACTGTCCTTCCTTTGCCGTACCTGAAGTTGCTGCATTTTGGCTGCTGTCTGCAGAGTCCTTCATGCACAACTCGTATTCTTTCGGATGTTTCATACCAAATGTTTTAACAGCGGCCATGTTGTGTATTGTTTAGGGTCCTCGCCACCACGAGACAAATCAGTATTGTAAATTGAACATGTAGCTGGAATTGAATGGCCTTTTGACTGAAAGTACTGCCAAACAATACTTTTCTGCTCACGAGTTCCATTTTTTTACTATCTCACAGTCTACTGCATTGAATGCTCCACCTACGTTAACACCTTCCCGTAATCAATGGCGCCGTCATTAGGTCGACCAGCGTAGCACGCGTAGTGCAAGCCGTAGGGTTCGGTGGGAAAAAATTCTAAGATTCGGCAGAAACCCAACCCCGTCAAAAAGCCCCCTGCCTCCCTCCTAACTAGGGGTGCAAGATATATCAACTCAATATCGTTATTGCAATATTATATCGAAAATGTCGCAATAAGAATGCAATATTTAGTTTATTTTGTGGAGAGCTGCGTCCTGTCCGTTGGCTGTGTGGCTTAGTTGTGTTTGATTTAGAGCTTGAAACGCTATAATGATCATGTTTCATTGGCCAGTTACCG
>NC_050189.1:28522209-28529709 GCF_008315115.2 Sander lucioperca | reverse complement strand
GAAGGCAGAAAACACTGGGGACCTGGGAACCGAAATACACTGGGGCACAACGCCCTGGGTCACTGGGAACAGGGAGTCACAGGGGCTGAGAGAGAGAGCTCAGCAACAGGGGGCAGAGTCACTGGGGCACAGGGAATAGAGTCACTGGGACACAGGGAACAGAGCACAGGGCGGCCTCGGCAACGGGGAACTGAGAGGCCTCAGCGACAGGGGACTGAGAGGCGCCACAAAGGCAGAAGCCTTCAGGCGGCCTGCGACGAAGGCAGAACCCTTCCGGCCACCGAGATGACTGACGGCGAAGGCGAAGCCTCTCTGGAGACCAGCAGCGAAGGCGAGTCCCCTCTGAAGGCCGGCTGCGAAGGCGAATCCCCTCTGAAGGCCAGCTGCGAAGGCGAATCCCCTCTGAAGGCCGGCGGCGAAGGCGAATCCCTCTGAAGGCCGGCTGCGAAGGCGAATCCCCTCTGAGGGCCGGCGGCGAAGGCGAATCCCTCTGAAGGCCGGCTGCGAAGGCGAATTCCCTCTGAAGGCCGGCGGCAAAGGCGAATCCCTTCCGAAGGCCGGCGGCAAAGGCGAAACCCCTCTGGAGGCCGTCTGCGAGGGCGAATCCCTTCTGAAGACCAGCGGCGAAGGCGAATCCCTTCTGACTGACAGGCAGACCAAGCAGGAGAAGGGTCTGCTGGGCTGAAGACAGGCGACGGGTCAGCTGGATTGGGGTCCACCAAACAGGCAACAGGAACAGAGGTCGACGTAGACTCTGGACGTCTGCACGTCAGCGGCGGTTCTGGACGGCTGCACGTCAGCGGCGGTTCTGGGCGGCTGCACGTCAGCGGCGGTTCTGGGCGGCTGCACGTCAGCGGCGGTTCTGGGCGGCTGCACGTCAGCGGCGGTTCTGGAAGGCTGCACGTCAGCGGCAGTTCTGGGCGGCTGCACGTCAGCGGCGGTTCTGGAAGGCTGCACGTCAGCGGCGGTTCTGGAAGGCTGCACGTCAGCGGAGATACTGAGTGGCTGCTAGCAGGCCGAGGTTCTGGAGGGCTGCTAGCCAGCCGGGGATCAAGGGAGCTGCTAGCCAGCCAGGCATCTGTGAGGCTGCTAGCCAGCTGGGGTTCAGAGTTGCTCCTAGCCAGCCGAAGCTCGGGGCGGCTGCTAGCCAGCCGGGATTCAGGAAGGCTGCTAGCCAGCCGGGGATCTGTGAGGCTGCTAGCCAACTGGGATTCAGAGATGCTGCTAGCCAGCCGAAGCTCGGGGCGGCTGCTAGCCAGCCGGGATTCAGGAAGGCTGCTAGCCAGCCGGGGATCTGTGAGGCTGCTAGCCAACTGGGATTCAGAGATGCTGCTACCCAGCCGAAGCTCGGGGCGGCTGCTAGCCAGCCGGGATTCAAGGAGGCTGCTAGCCAGCCGGGGATCTGTGAGGCTGCTAGCCAGCCGGGAATCAGGGATGCTGCTAACCAGCTGGGGATCTAAGAGGCTGCTAGCCAGCCGGGGTTCGGAGAAGCTGCTAGCCAGCCGAAGCTCGGAGTGGCTGCTAGCCAGCCGGGATTCTGGGAAGCTGCTAGCCAGCCAGGGATCTGTGAGGCTGCTAGCCAGCGGGATTCTGGGAAGCTGCTAGCCAGCCGGGATCTGGGAAGCTGCTAGTCAGCTGGGGATTAGGAAACTCGGGAACTCTAGGAAACTCGGGGACACTAGGAAGCTCGGGGACACTAGGAAGCTCGGGGACACTAGGAAGCTCGGGGACACTAGGAAGCTCGGGGACACTGGGAAGGATGCTAGCCAGCTGGGGCTCAGGAAGGCTACTAGCTAGCCGGGGCTCAGGAAGGTTACTAGCTAGCCGGGGCTCAGGAAAGCTGCTAGCTAGCCTGGATTCAGGGAGATGCTAGCTATCAGGGAATCCGGGGAGTTGCTAACTAGCTGTGGCTCAGGGAGGCTACTAGCTAGCCGGGGCTCAGGAAGGCTGCTAGCTAGCCTGGATTCTGGGGAGATGCTAGCTAGCGGGGGAATCAGGGAGGCTGCTAGCTAACCGTGGCTCAAGGAGGTGCTAGCTAGCCGGGGCTCCAGGAAAGTTGCTAGCTAGCCGGGGCTCAGGGAAGTCGCTAGCTAGCCTGGAGTCAGGAGAGTTGCTAGCTAGCCTGGAGTCAGGAGAGACGCTAGCTAGCAGGGATGAGGGGAGTTGCTAGCGAGCTGTGGCTCAGGGAGGTTGCTAGCTAGCCTGGCTCAGGGAAGTGCTAGCGGGCCGGGTCAGAGGTTTGCTAGCTAGCGGGGAAGTTGAGAGGCTGCTAGCTAGCCGGGAATCAGGAAGACTGCTAGCTAGCCTGGATTCTGGGGAAATGCTAGCTAGCAGGGCGCAGGGTTATCGTAGCTAGCAGGGACTTGCTGCTAGCTAGCTCAGAGTCAGGAGAGCTGCGCGCCAGCTCGGAGGCAGGAGAGCTGCACGCCAGCTCGGGATCAGGAGAGCTGCACGCCAGCCGGAGACAGAGGAGCTGTCACGCCAGCTCGGAGTCAGAGGAGCTGCACGCCAGCTCGGGGTCAGAGGAGCTGCACGCCAGCTCGGGGTCAGAGGAGCTGCACGCCAGCTCGGGGTCAGAGGAGCTGCACGCCAGCTCTGGATCAGAGGAGCTGCACGCCAGCTCAGAGTCAGGAGAGCTGCACACCAGGTCGGGATCGGGGAGAGCTGCACGCCAGCCGGGATCAGGAGAGCTGCACGTCAACCCAGGGTCAGGAGAGTTGCACGTCAGCTCGGGAACAGAAGGGTTGCTCGTCAGCTCAGGCACAGGTACACCGGTTAGCGCAGGCTCTGTGCACAGGTACTCTGATTTACAGCTTGAAGGCTGGCTTTGGCATCTCAGTACGTCTAGCACACTGAACTACGTACTGGTAACAGTCAAAAAAGTCTCTGGCTCTCCTCCAGGTGTAGAAACGGACAGGACTAGGGTTGGCTGGGAGATGGACATAAAACCTGTGGTAACACTGCTAGGCGGTGGAGGAGTAGGGGTGGAAACAAATCTTGAATCCATTTAGGAATTGAGTCGTAAGCCAGGGCTTTCTGACAACTTAACACGGCGCATGACAAAATGGAGTCCTCTGGAAATCACTGTCAGCCTCCTTCCACATGGTTTTTAGAAGCTCAATCATGTCACAAATGATCTCGTAAAGTTCATCTATCTTGACTCTACATGTTTCACTTTCCCAGTCCGTGGAAGCTGCCATAGTAGAAGGCAAAAACATAACTGGGCACCCACCGGAAGAAGAAGCCACACTGCTGGGTCCAAGTGGTCAGATCATTCTGTCAGGTGTGAAACCTCTGCAGGGTCCATGGCCAGTTCGTTCTGTTAAGTGTTCGTTTCGGCCAGAACGCAGAGTAACACACAGATACAGTCAGAGCGTTAATAGGTTTAAATGAAGTTACGGTACTTCAGAGACACACAAACGAAGGGTCAAAGCCGGGAAGCTCCTGACTGGTCCAGGCGGAGGCGAGCCAACGTGGAGGGGCCAGCAGTTTCGGGACACGAGAGAAGACAGGCTGAGGCGAGAATCACTGGTGTTCTGAAGTGAAGACGGAAAGCTGCCAGGTGAGATTAGGCGCCGCTGACGTCGTGGAGATTGCAGAAGGGCTGCAGCGAAGACTAGGAGGGAGACACAGGGTAAGTACAGCAGGAATCACAAAAGGCAAACTAGATACTACGAGCTAGGGACCAAGTACCAAGGGGTGAAGTTAACGAACTGGCGCCGACAGGAAGATCAGCCGGGTAAGTATTGTGGTGAATTGTGGATGATGAAGCTGCAGCTGCGGAGATCGGCTGAGCAGAGTTGAAGCAGCCATCGCCCTTGACCTAGATCTCGGATCACGCCTCCAGCACTCACACAGAAACACACAGACAAGACACAACACAAACAGACACACGGGAAAAAAACACCCCAGACAGACAGGGAGCGAGCTGCCCGTAACATAACTCCGGTACATCGAAAACAGGCTCTATCTTCCTAGCATGGAGATTAATATCTATAACAGTAACCTAAATGTATAATCCAGTCCAAATAGCACCATCCACCTAGCCAAATGCTGGTAAATATAGCAAGTGGCTGGTAGATTTGCTACACTCACCTGCAAAAAACAATGCTACTCTATCTAGGTGGCTGGTGAAATGTGAACATGACGAGCATTGGATGGTGGACGAAAAGTTAAATTGGGACCTGGATGAAATCAAGACATATTCATAATTTTTAGAATTTCTGCTAAAATGAAAGTTAAAAACTATTATTTAATAATGTTTATAGTTAGCTTTTGCCACGGACCACTGCAGTACATTACGACTCTAGGGTCCGTAGGACCACAGTTTGGATGACATGCTCTAGAGGGCATCATAAATTTGTCCATTGCTATTAATTCGGTTATTTTCTACCTCGGACATTGATCTTTCAATACACAGGTAGTACTGATTAGGGCGCCAGTTCTCTATGGAGGATGCTTCCTAGTTTTCCAGTTTTGCCAGATTATTTTTTGAAGCAAGAGAGGAACAAGTATCTGCCAGCTAGTTGGTATCTTATCCCCTATACTGGGAAGAAGATTGGAGAGAAGGATGTTTTCTCTTAGTATACTTAGATCACAAATGTCCATGCTCTCCCAAGTCTTCTAAGTGCCCATATTCTGAAAAATCACGTTATTTTCTGAGGATTGGGGAGTTCTGTCTGTGTCTCGGTGCTCCACACGCATACACAAACTTTGACACACACAGTGCTGTTCGAGTGAGATCCGGTTTTCTGAATGTGTCTGCCTTCAGTCTCGCTGTGAGCTGGTTATATCTGCACGACCTCGCGATGTCCTACAGCCGAACAGGTCGGCTAACCGTAACATGCTAGCGCTAGCATGCTAGCTCGTTCTCACGGCAAAACCGGCTGACAAATCACACACTCGTTCACCCATAATCTTCAAAAGACTACTTCCTGTCCTGGTCTGCAGGTATTCACACAACGTGGAATTGGCTTTCGTTTAGAAGAAGTCTCCCGCTAATCCTCCTTGACTACTGAAGTTGGAGAACAGCTAGCTAGAGGAATTTGATCCTTACCTAGCTACTGACATTTGGTCTTTACCTGCTACGAGCAGTGATCTTACCTAGCTACGACCTGTGATCTACCTAGCTACTGAGCATGTGATCTTACCTAGCTACTGATCATGTTGATCTACCTAGCTACTGAGCATGTGCGACTGCACAAAGATGGTTACAGCAGTGAGAGGTCTCACTTGTAGCTAAAACAGAGACCTGAACACAGGGTGAAAAGAGGACTGCAGCAATGTGCAGTACACAAAAATAGGGGTTTTTTGAAAATAACCATGTAAACCTATTCTGAATACAACCTCTAAATACAATTATGAACCTGACATGAGCATAATATGGGCGCCTTTAATTCCTTTGCAGTACAAAGGTGATGCATAAGGAGTCACCCATATAGGTTGCATTTTAAACATTTATCGATCATGTGTATCAAATTTGCTTATTTTTATCTCTAGTGTAATATATTCTTTTCGTTACCTAAAACCGATTAAGTCGCAGATTTTCATTAGCAGTTCATTGTATGTTAGTGACCAAGCTTTCGTTCCATTTTTCTTTTCCTTTACGTCAACCCCTAGTATCGTCGTCCATTTATAGTATGTAATCCGTGATGGTGGTGTGATATTAGTTATGTATCAAGCTGCCTCGTTTGTAATAATGTACACTACTTCCCTGCCCATCATAAATGTACGATCAGCCTCTTTTTGTTTGTTGCGTTGGCTACTGTTCGACTTTGCGGGGCTGCTGTTTCTTTGTCACACGGCCAAATTGCACGTACGCCCAGCTTTTTCTGTCGCCTATCTACATTCTGTCTCTGTTTCGTGAGATACTTCTATCCTTCACTGCAAATTACATGCAACAGTGTCGGTTTGTACATCTGCAACTGCTGGATCCACGTTTTTTCCATGTTTCCCATATAGCCGCGGGCCTCGGGATACTTACTGATGGATTGTTCCAAATCGGTTGTGCCCAGGAAGCCCTATACTTGATGATATTTCATTTATCCAGGCCTTTATGTACTGTGAATAACAACATTTGTTGATTTATGTTGTCAATATACAATATTTGAAGTTTAACCTATTTAAAAAAGCTGATAACCCGTGTTATAGGAATAGTTTGAAATTTGAATAAGAATTTGGGTAGCCCCCCACAAAATCATCTTAAAGAGTTACATCTTCCCATTAAATTAACTTCAATCCTCGCCACTGCCTAATCCTTCCTAAAATCTTTCCCAAGTGAAAAAGTTACTTTATACACTGGTCCTTATCATGGCTAATATAGTTCCAACCATATTTAGGTCCAGCGCCGACAGCGCGAGGCCCTATGAAACGAAGGAATTATTATTATTACACCAAATGAATTTGCTTTTGAGGGCTTAACATATTCAAAAACCACCGAATTTGGCGGTCGATCAATTCTGTGAAAATTTACGTATTTTAGGGTTTTGGAATAGGCCTCAAAAATGGCTCACAACGCCCCCTACAAATTGAAAAAATTGAGCCCCTGCATGCGTTTAACGTAGACCACGAAACTTGGTACACATATGAACATGTCAAATGTACAAACAAACGTCATTTAAAGCCATAACCCCTAAACCCAACGGAAGTCCGCCACTTTTGATTTCAAAATTTCGAAATAGTTCGATTTTTGCCATTTCCACGTCGTACTTTAAAAGAACTCCCCCTAGAAGATTTCATCCGACAACTTCAAATTCGTCTGTGCCATCTAAGACTAAAATGAAAAGTTGTTAAAAGAAAAACTTTTCGTCTAGGCGTGGCCGTGGCGGGGCGGCATTTTGTGCTTCCGCCATCAAAACAGGAAGTGGTGTAAACTGAGTGTACATTGTCCGATTGCTCAAACTTTCAGGATTCATAAGAGTCCAACCCTGATGACAAATAAAGCCGTATTTACTAAATCCATAGCGCCCCCTAGTGAAAACAGAAGTAGGCCTAAAATCAAGTGCTATACTTTAATGAACGCCTCCTATAGAATTTCAATCCATGTACTTCAACTTGGTCTGTATCTCTCACAACTTAAAGATAAAAGTTATTAAAAGAAAAACTTTCGCATACAGTGTGGTCTTGCGTGCGGCCATTTTGAATGTTTAGCGATGAACAAGAATTGTTGTACATTGAGTGTACGTGTCTTATCTGCCCAAACTTCTCACGATTGACAAGGGTCCAGGCCTGAGGCCCAAATTCACTTTGGTCATAGCGCCCCCCGCTGCAACAGGAATGAGCCTTATATGACAAACATCATCCGATTTACTGAACTTAGAACGTTGGTCTACATGTTATACTGGCCGCCCCTATACTTTAAACCACGTCCACCTTACTCATGCCACGCCCCCTTCATAAACATTTGAACTGTTAAGATAGATCTTTGTGTAGTGTCTTGAACTCAAGCAGATATGCTTCTTCATGTGATGGGTTGCCCGCCCCCTATGCGTAAGCCACGCC